>NC_142937.1:25048700-25091210 GCF_046866305.1 Octopus bimaculoides
GACTAAAGGGGGTGCTCCAGCATGACCACAGTCAAATAACTGAAACAAGTTAAACAGTTAAACATACGGAAGTCTGGTTACGAAGTTCACATTGCAACACTGTGATTTCGGGTTCAGTTCCACTGCACAACTGATGCCTTGTGAGTGAATTTGGATGAGGGAAAGCCGTCGTATGTATATATATATATATATATATATATATATATATATATGTATATATATATGTGTGTGTGTGTGTGTGTGTGTGTGTGTGTGTGTGTGTGCGTGTCAGTTTGGATCACGTCAATCGGTAGTTTCCAGCATATAACTAGCTAGCGGTCTACAGTTTAAGTACACTAATAAACGAATTATTCATTTTATAATATGTCCTTATTATCATTCTGTCTTCAGATTAAGAACGATTATTTAATGATATCGGATACATCACAACTCCGATCTCAGTAGTAGCAACAGTTATGTATGAAATGCAGTAAATGAATATACCAAAAGCTAATGAATGAAAAAGTGTGGTTCAATTTGTGCTACATATGTTTCAGTAGCATGGTAGTCTATTTATAATTCATGTGTTACGTCATACAAAACAACCGCCATTTCCTCAGGCATCCGACTACAGTTAGAATAAAAAATCGACTGCACATACATTCAAACCACAGAACCGTAGGAGAAATACATTTAGCATTAAGAAGAGTAGGATAGATTGAAAAGGGGAGTTAACCAATCAAACGTCTTTGATACAGTATCATGGACCCAATCCAGGGAAATAGGAACGATCAGCACTTATCTACATCACCGTAACCATGTGTGTGTGTGTGTGTGTGTGTGTGTGTGTGTGTGTGTGCGTGTGTGTGTGCATGGTTTTGCTGTTTGTTCCACCCCTAACACCCGCTTTTCAACAGGTGTTGTTTTGTTTATGCTTCCGTAACTTAGAGGTTCGATAAAAGAGATGCATAGAATACGTAGCAGACTTTAAAATATGCATAAGTACTGGGGTTAATATTTTCGACTAAAACCCTTCAAAGATGGTGCACCAGCATGGTCGCAGTCCAACGAGTGAAACAAGTCAGAGATCAAAGATAAAAGATAAAACATTAATGTTCTGATTAACAACGATGGAAAACAACATTAGCATTTTTTCACATTATAATTATGGATACTGTGATCAAAGAACTTCGGATTTGTGATAATTACACTAAATTGTTTCAATGTCCCGTGAAAAATATAATTCATCTGTAAATAATGCATCGATGTTTTTAATTAATTCTTTTCAGCTTTCATTAAACCGTTCACTGAACCATTGAAGATGTAAATAAAATAATTTTAATTTCTAATCGAACAGGTGGCTATGTGCTAATACAGTGTTGCGACCCAACAATTTTGGCGGGTGACATGCACTATTAGACTAAAGAATAGTTGGTGATATTTTACTGTGGAATGCAAGGTGTTGACTCATCGTTTTTGAAGGGGTGCATTCTCCTTTGATTTCAGAAGTCTTAGTACTTATTTTTCTACCCCTTCTCTCTCTTTATCTGTCTGTCTGCCTCTTGTCTGTTTCTGGGCCGATAAAATAAGTACTAGCATTACTGGGAGCGATTCGTTCGAGTGAGCTCTTCAAGGCGGTGTTACAGCATGACCGAAATTCAATAACGGAAAGAAAAGGAGATAACAAGAGATACGTCTGTAAAAATAATCTAACACAGTATATACCAAAGAATTAGAAATTAGGATAGCAACGATTGGAAAGCCTCTGATCTGAAGTCTGACAAACCAGTTATAACCGGGGGTAAACAGCAAAACTGAAATACTTAATGTATGAAATAGAAAAAATAGAACAACAAGGTTCCCTTATTGCACAATTTCGCTTACTGACGTTAGCAATGTTTTAGAATAACTTACAGATATTTTAGTGAAGTGTTAGTTACTTCATCATAAAAAGCGTTATGTTTGTTTTGAAATCCCAGGATTAATAGATGAAAGGAATCCGAAAACAAGAGAATTAACGTTGGATCACCATGGTATGTTTTAAGGTGGAAGCATTTTTGTAGGAAATATTGTGGCTTCGAACAAAATGCATAAAATCAAGACAAATATTTGCTTAAAGATTACACGTTTTAGAAATATTTTCCTTCTCGACTAGTTTAATCTTTTGCTGCATCAAACTAGGTAAATAAAGAACACGTCTCAAGGAAGGGAATGAATGATAAAATATGAAGTTTTACATGAATAGTTTGCATTAGAGAAAAATTACACAATAGAAAATGACGTCATAAACAATAAAATAGTATTACATTTACATAAGATTATATTTCTTACTCTAAAATATATTCGGTATTACTAACTCTAGAGAGAAGCTTGTCTAAACTGTAAAGGCTGTCATTTTAATCTAGTTGGGTATTGTCTTCTTCGGGTACTTCGGAAACAGACATGTCTTCTTCCTAGATCATATGACTGTGTGTAAGTGGGTGTATATATATATATATATATATATATATATATTGTATTTGTGTAACATTGTTGGGTTTTTTTTCGTCCTTGTTTTTGTATACATTCGCTGCTTTCTTCCAAGGAATCTCATGCTCTTAGATTAGTTTTTCCTTGGGGCTGGCCAGATTGGAGCAATATCGGGAATAACCAGTCGAAATTGCAAGGATAACCTGGATCTCGACTGAAGAAAGAAAACTCCGAATGACCTGTCCTTGTTTCCTTGTATCGTCTATTTGGATGTTTTGCGTTCTTGTCCCATTCTGTATTATATATATATATATATAGGCATGATCCAGAAAGTATAATTCTCATTGACTGCTAACTCCCAAATTATTTTAGTGCAAGGTTAGGTGTTTATCTGCAAAATTATAAAAAATATACACATATATGCCTCGATGTAGGGTCTAACATTTAATTCTATACATCTATCCTGCGCAGATATAGAGCTTCTTATACCGGACGTTAAACTATCATCTCCATTTTTTTTACCAATTTTCTTTTCTTTTGCAGATTCGTTTTTTTCCCCCCATGTTTACTTTATCATCGCTCAAATCACTTTGACGTCTTTTGTCATTTCCCACATTTTCTAAATTTTGCAATTTTCTAAAATCATATTTACATAACCATACATTCATACATTCGTACGTACGTGGGTGTGCATTTATGTATGTACGTATGTAAGTAAGTATGTATACGTGTATGTGTGTGCTTGTGTGTGCAAGCGCACGCGCGCCAAAAGTATGCCAAAATTTGAAGCCAATATATCGGAAGTTTGACCTACCAAACATGACTCTTAAAGCCTTGATAAATCTGGAACCATTATATACATTTTCTCTGGATACCACACAGGACTAAGGAACCAATGTGGTTACGAAGTGAATTTCGTAACCACACTGTCATGCACCATCATAAATTAACTAACATCATAATCACATAGATGTAATTAGCGTTAACTGTTTTTTAACGGTAATTTACAAAATGCAGTTTTAGAATCTGTTATTTTTATTACTCATGCGGGCCAACATAGAGGGGAAACAGTTTTAGGATCACTACACGATTTCAGCTGTTTGATATGTATATTAGCGGGCTTTGTTCGCAAAATTTGCATAGATTTTTTTCTTTGTTTGTTGTTGCTGATGATGAAATCTAGCTCCAAGACAGCTTCGGCAAAAATAGAAAGCATAGTGGTCGAGAATGTACCGTTTGTATGTAGAATGTTTTTTCTGAATAGATTATCCATTTTATATAAATGGAAGGGTGTGGGTTGAGAACGATTTAACTACGATTTCAAGCATGTCGGATGACCACATAAAAATTCTTTTCTTCGTAACTGTTGTTACTACAGCCACATCATAGATTATTGACTTCTAACGAATCTTTTAGTATTGGTTGAGAATGTAACAAAAAGATTACCATTTGAAGTTGTAAATCCGCTCCTATTTAGCCAAATAAGATTTGATCCACACTTCGACGTTTGAGATTGGAAGAGAAATTGATATACTACTCAACCCGAGTTTTGCTCTCGTGTTTCCAAGTGATAAAATATAACGCTTATTGCAGGTGTTACATTTGAATTCTAGGAAGAATACGTTATTCTAAACTAGACATATTATAAATTTGTCAGTTACTAGATGTTGTGATATTTATGAAAGCCAGCTGCAATAGATTAGCACCATTAGCAGGAAAAAATTGTCATTTGCTTAAGATTATACTAATTGGAATAAAGAAAAGGCCAAATTGAAAATCTGAGCTTGATTTAACTTAACGGAATCATTACTTATTCCTGATATCAGTAATATCTACGTTAATCATTAAATCTTCAAGCTGATAAGAAACCTTCTAAATGATCTCTCAATCTTGTAGAATTTCAGTTCAGTATTCTTTAAATTACACCTCGATATCTTTAAAACGTAATGACATATCTGTCATATTCTGAAGTGAATCAAAAAAATAAAAATAAAAATATGGAGGTGAAAATGACGCATTCATTGTCTTACTAAGAATTTCAACCAGTAATAAGTTTCTGAAGAATGTGTATTTCATAAATAGTGTATGGAAATCATCTCAGGTTATCGAAGAAAATTCATTATTTAATTTAACCGGAGCAAAACATGTCCCATAGTGAGATCAAAGGTTTTTCGAAATGAAAATAAATTTCAGCGTTTGCTTAAAAATGCAACGGTCTTCATTTAAAACCAAAGAGAATAAACTTGCGAAATATTGTTTTCAAATTTTGGCATAAGGCGACCAAATTGGTGGGGCAGGGTAAGTCTATTAGAAGGGTAAGTCTATTAGATGTGTAAGTATATTAGATGGGTAAGTCTATTAGATGGGTAAGTCTTACTTTATCGATACCTGGAAGATGAAAGGCAAAGTCGACCTGGATGGAATTTGAACTCAGAGTATAAAGACGGAAAAAAATACCGCACAGCATTTTATCCGGTGCGGTAACGATTGTGCCAGTTCACAGCCTTAAACGTTCGAAATATCAACAACAATAGTCTTTTGCCGCAAAAAATACGAGATTGTCACGATTGAGATGTCTATATGTATAGATTACTTGATCAACGCTGATCTGTGGTTAAACAACATTATCAATAATGGCGCATATATTTCAGTTTGAGGCAAGCAGAAGGTTTAGATAGATATACGACGGCTTGACCTTTACAAAGAAGTGAAAACTAATTGATAGATTTAAATCTATTTAAATTGTTGTTTTAATTGTTATATTTTAGGCATTATTGAATGGTGAAAAGGCGGACATTTCGACTAATAAATAATTAAATTGTTAATTATCTGTTTTCTATCTAAAGCAGATCAATAGTTGGCGTGAAATAAACGTTGGAATCAGTGTAGAGCTGTGGAGTTGGGAGTTGTGTGATGATAAACTAAAATTATTTTGAAATGACTAATTGCAGCTTTCAGCGGCTATATGTCAAGAAATGAGAACAGGTGTATTTCTACAACATGTCCCATTATTAAGTGGCATTCCGTCGGTTACGACGACAAGGGTTCTGATTGATCCGATCAGCAGAACAGCCTTCTCGTGAAACTACCGTGCAAGTGGCTCAGAACTCCACAGGCACGCGTGCCCTTCGCGTAGTTCTCAGAGAGATTCAGCACGACACAGAATGTAACAAGGCTGGTCCTTTGAAATACAGTTACAACTCATATTTTATCAGCCGAGTCGACTTTGCCCTTCAACCTTTCGGCTCAATAAATTAAGTACCAGTCTGTGCACTGGGGTTGATCTAATCAACTTCCCCCACCTCCCAAAAAAATTCAGGCCATGTGCCTAGAGTGCAAAAGAATATTCACCTCGTTTCCAAATACCTTATAGACAAAAATGCAATTAAATAGTCCCAGCTAGGATTCAAAATAGTTCTTCCTGTGATTTAAAACCACATATTTCGAAAGTAAATCCAATAACTAAAAGTACAAGATGTCACTATCACAACCCGAAACGACATTGTATTGGGTATTAGTAATATGATTGGAGCCAACCTGAAAATCTTTCCATATACACAGTTTGATTGATAGTAAATAGATGTGTCCATAAATGGAAATGAGTATATCAGTTAACTTTAGAAGGGGAAGGAGATCGGGACACTCCAGTGGGAATGGAGATTGTGACAGTCGTACCTTCTCAAGCTTTAGTAACGCAGGTGAAATTGTACGTGATACTGGTTAGTTTGGATCTCCGTACAAAGACTTTAATTCCTGAATCCTATCATTCTGGAAATTATCCTTTAAAGATTTTATGCTTTCTATCTTGACACTGTAAATTGAATATTGTAGTTATCTAGATCAATGACATTGCTTTGGAGAATAAAAATAGAAATGATCTGTTTGATAAAAAGATTAAATGATGAAAGCTTTGTTATAATCAATATGGATAATGTGAAATATGAAATCAAAGAACTTGCAAGTTCAGAAACATAGGGCTATCGACTATAGAACATAAGACATTAACTTCTGTTTGTGCTATTTCTTTTTTCCCTTGACCTAATTCTGATCAATTCACCCGGCTATGCCTTCTGTCTGAACAGAATTGCTTCTGCATCTCTAATGGAATTGTGCTGTCTCAACTGAATTGAATAATTTTGACAAATTGAAACACCTGTTTATTGGAAATTGATTGCCGAGTTCAGGTTTGGCAACTTCAGTCTCATGCATGCTTATGGATACTTTCGCCCAGAACATCAAGCAAATTCTCTTTAACTAACAACTAATTTCTGTAATTTCATTGTCTGAGTTTCTTTGTCTGTTTTGTTTTTCTTTTCCTCTTGCTCTTCGTTTTGTCTTTGTAGTTTCCGTTAATTTAAATGTGAACTCATTTGTTTTTGTGAGGCAGCAAATAACAAACAAGACATTATAAAATTATATCGTTACACAGCGTTTAAATAGAAAAACTTAAAGTAAAATGTTATTGTAGTTGTAAATATTTACTCGATCTCCTTTGTGTTTACTAGTATATTTATCAAAAATTACCGTAAATCAACTCCGTACTGAAGGTTAATCTCTCATAAGTAACATGCTTTAGAGATTCATGTACCGAATCAGTAAATGCATTTGCTTCTTCGATACACTACTAAGACGATATCATTGCTTATATTGGAATCTGTCTGTTGCTAACTGCAGGCTGGATATGTACATTGGCCGATATGCTGTGATGATTACTGTGTCATGAAAATCCTGCAAGATTAAGACCTGATAATTTATGTTGATAGAAAAATGAGCTGAGAAATTAAGTCCTCAAACAAATGGTCTACAGTAGAAAAAAATAACAAAACAAAAACAAAGGAAACAGTATAAAACAGAAAATAGAAAGCAATTTTTATAGGGTTCCAAAAAAGGTTCTTCTTGCAGAACTAACTCTAACCCATGTATGTTAAATTGTTTTCGGTAGAAAAATTATAATGTGAAAGCGGGTTCATTTTCTAACAGAAAGAACTGTTTTAGGACAGTAGGGAGGAACACAACGATAGGGTGAAGGAGAACTAATAAAGAATTCAGGAGTCTAAATCTTGTCACTACATTTGTGTGACATCTGTAGCAAAAACACAAAATTTCTGAACAACCAGTCCGAATAGAAAATTGTCAGCTTTGTTTCCTGTCATTTCTGTTGATTTAGTAAACAGAGTGGAAGATCCCTTAGAAAGCAAAGGAGCTGATGTTGCCTTCTTAGGCCCATAAGCTTGCTTCATAAAATGGTAAAGCTTCCTGCTGTTATTTTCATCAGCAGCAGATCCTCTCACCAAGTGTTCTGCATCTTCCTGAGAGATCGCTGTAGTAGTGAGTTTACACTGCTACAGTGGGCAAGTGCTAGATTTCGAACAAGAATATCTGACCACCGTTGTTTTTCCTCATTGAAGAACATCATCTTACTTTAGCTAATGTGTATTTATACGGCCGAATCGATGAATCTTTCCAGAGCAAGGGCAGAAATGAGCAAATGAAATATGTGCTGATGCGCGCAGATATAAGTCGTCGGGTGCACGTAGAAAGGCGAGGATTCAAGCAATAACATGCTTATCTACAATCGAATCTGACAGAATGAATAAATAGGTTATTGTCTTGTGAATTTAGATTTTCGCCGATCAACGTTCGTCTGATGGAAAATTCAAAAGTATTTTGTCATAGAAATCGGCAAAACGTCCTCAGTCAAAGTTTCTCATAATTCAGTCTTTGCATAAAACAAAAAAAGAAAAAGAGCTATCGGCGAATAATTTCCACTTGACTTCCCCCAACAAGCCTAATATGAAAATGGAGTCAAGAATATATTATGACGGCCATGTATTCCCATGACATTAGTGACGTAATTGGACTACAATAATAATAAGTGGAATCGAAACAAAATTATATATATATATATATATATATATATATATATATATATATATATATATATATATATATATATATATATATATATATATATATATATATATATATATATATATGTATACATATATATATATATATATATATATATATATATATATACATATATATTTGTATATATATATGTATACATATATATATATATATATATATATATATACACATATATATTTGTATATATATATGTAAACATATATATATATATATATATATATATACATATATATTTGTATATATATATGTATACATATATATATATATATATATATATATATATATATATATATATATATATATATATATATATATATATATACATACATATATATATATATATATATATATATATATATATATATATATATATATATATATATATATATATGTATATATATATATATATATATATATATATATATATATATATATATATATATATATTTGTACATATATATAGATATCCACATTCACTTTCATATATATATATATATGTAAGTGTGTGTGTATATGTGGGTGTGCGTATGTGCGTGTATGTGTGTGCATGTGAGTGTTTGTGTATATATGTATATCCTTTATTATTCAATGTATTTAGCGGTTGTTACCAACCTGTCATTCCTTTTCTCAGTATTCACTCCCACAATTATTAACAAGTCATTACTTTTTGCTTTTCAACATTTCTAGTTACTTCAATATTATGAAGCGAAATTTTCACACTTTAAGTCTACTAAACGACACTACATGAAATATTTCTTCTATCTCAATACCATCTGTATGATAATACAAGGAATAGCGTAACCAGCAATCCGTGAATATAATAGACTGTTTTCTCATCGTAGAGAACAACTGAAACCTGCTCAGCGCCATTGGTACATGCTTAAAACCTGTTTGACAAACGTGTAGTTAAAGGACATTTAAATGACGTGGACACAACACACCAATGATCACGCATATATATATGTGTGTATATATATATATATATATATATATATATATATATATATATATTCTTTTATTGTTTTAGTTTTTTTACTTGTTTCAGTCATTTGGTTGAGGCCATGCTAGAGCACTGCTTTGAGGGGTTATTTTGTCGAATAAACCGACCGAAAAGCTTAATTTTTAAGCCTAGTAATTACACACGTTGTCAAACGGTGATGTGGGAACAAGCTCTCACACACACACACATACACACACACTCACACTTACACACAGACGACAGGCTTCTTTCAGTTTCAGTCTACCAAATCCACCCACAATGCTTTGAGCGGCCCAATGCTATAGTAGAAGACACCTTTCCAAGATGCCGCGCAGTGGGACTGAACCCGGAGTCATGTGGCTGGGAAGCAAACTCACACACACACACACACACACACACACACACACACACACACACACACACACATATATATATATATATATATAAATATATATATATATATATATATATATATATATATATAAATATATATATATATGTATTTATGTATATATGTATGAATGAATATATATATATATATATATATATATATATATATATATTAATTGTATGTATGTATGTATGTATGTATATAGGTTCGTTTGTAGAAATATATAAATCCAGAGGAGAAGCACACGCTAAGAAGTAGAGCAGTTAATATTATAGTGGAGTAGCCCGGTTTATGGGGTTTGCCTGAGTTTCTCGCTCGTAAGTGGTTTAGCCTTACGGCTTCATACTCGAAGCACTGCTGGACTGAGACCTCTTTAAAATATGGAGGGGTAAAAGTCTCGTTTGTAAGGCTAAAATCCTATGCAATTATCTCCCTTTTCCGTTGCGCATCGATCTTCGGCCGCGCTGCCATCTTGCTGTCACGAAAGTACCACGACGGTAAACGATTGACACCCTTCGGCCTTGGCTATTGGGTTGCTGCTGTGGTGCCGCTATGTGGATTCCAAAAGGCCAGCAGGAATTTTCTAAAATGCAGGTATGGTCCGAAAAATCTTCGTCCTGGATTCCAGGATGCCCCCTGACACGAACGAGTCTTTAAGGATCCTCGTGCGTTCGGCAATGTATAACTTGCACCATTTCGACCCGTTTATGTATATTTATCTATATCTGTCGATCTTCCTTTCCGTCCGTCCGTCCAACCATCCATCCGTCCGTCCGTCCATCCGTCCTTGTCTGTCTCTGTCTGTCTGTCTCTCTCTCTCTCTCTCTCTCTCTCTCTCTCTCTCTCCCCCTCTCTCTCTCTATCTCTCTATCTCTCTATCTATCTATCTTCCTGCATGTTAGAGTGTACGTAGATGATTGATGAGGCTCTATGAGGTTCTAAGTTGAGTCCCGCAGTGCCGCAATTGCAGGTAGGAGTTTTTTCTCGCTGGCCATTATCTTGAGAAGTACTTATGCATTATCGACCCATTCATTTTATTTACACAAAGTACACTACATAAAACCATTCCACTCACGTGCGGGGTGTGGTTGTTAATCGGCGGATTCCTGAATTTCTATCACAACCTCATGGAAAAGGAAAAGGGCAAAAAAATTGAAACAACGATCAGTAGTTGATTTACTAATGCTTAAATAAATAAAATATTGGCTGTCTATATATATATATATATATATATATATATATATATATATATGTATGTATGTATGTATTTATAGATGGACGGATGGATTCTGAATTGAAAGCAGTTCATATGTTTTGTTTATACGCCTATTTGTTCCGGGGATATCGTCCTGGGACAGCTGCCTACACAACACCGAGTGTTAGAGAACACCCGTTGTCCCAGACCAGGTGAGGAACTCGCACTGATGTGAACGAGAATGATGTTAACGAGTATGTGGCTCCTCGATAATATAATAAAAGGATATACAGAGATGGTGGAGAGAGAGCGTCAGAGAGAGAAAGAGAGAGTGTAAGAAGGAGAAAGAGAGAGAGAGAGAGAGAGAGAGAGAGAGAGAGAGAGAGAGAGAGAGAGAGAGAAAGAGAGAGAGAATGTATGACATTACCTATGTTACATATAACCGTACGTTTACTATATGAAACATGTTACGATACGAAACATGTATGAAATATGTCGATATGATACATTTTGCATTTATTTCGGCGAGGCTTGATTTGAGATACACTTGGTTTTTATTTCTAGAATAAGAAGTGACCACTTTCCATGCAGCTGCTAGTATTTCCATTACGTGTCGTAGTAAGCTGCAAACGCTACAGCAAAATCCATACATTCCGTAAAACTTTATCACTGCATTGTGCTTTGGTATCGCTTAATGTTATTTTAAGACAAAATAGGTTGATTGAAGAGATCATTTCTAGAGGTTAGTTTTGTGAAATATTGATTGCCAATTCCCTTCAGATGGCGTTGATGCTTGGTATACACTTTCTAATAAACGTTGTTGGTGTTGGTGTTTTTGGTGCTAGTATTGATGTTGTTGTTGATGATGATGTAGCTATTGTTTAAATCAGGTCAGCTGTATTTAAGCAGAACTTTAATCGAAGCCTTTCTATCCGTGACCAATTAGTCTGTTATTCATGTATCGTGTGTAAGGGTCACCTCGGTGAATGTACATCTTTTGTTTAAATACATTAAAATACGAGTAGAAGCAGTTTTGGATGCTAAATATAGCAGGTCGAGCGACCTCGTAGAGACTGACATGTTGCGGTGCACCGGCAATTATATTTCTTTTAATTTTATCCCCTTTGTTTTGCATATGTTAGGTTCACAGAGGTTAGATATTTCAAAATATTAAACTAAAATGCTAAAACAAGATTTAACAAGCAAATGAAGGAGATTTAGCAGCCTGTTAGAAATAGAAGCTAAATCTTCACACCCCACTAGTCTCTCTCTCCGCCTTGTTTTCGAATTCAGATCTTCATGAAGTTGTAGGCTTATCGTTATGACATACAGCGTGTTTCGGGCAATTTTAGACATGTAATAGCCCCTTACACTCTTGGTTTGACCGCAGTTGAGTTCTAGACAAAAAGATAGGGAAACTAAGAGCAGAACCAACCCCAATACAAGGGACTGTAACTTTATTGATCCCAAAAGCATTTAAGTTGGTGTAAGCGGTATTTGAATTCAGAGTGCAAAGAGCTAGAATCTAAACCGCAAAGCAGTCTGTCAGACATTGTCACGACTCAGCCCATCCGTCTGTTTAGTTACACTTTATCAATCACCATCTTAAAAGAAAATTAATGATGTGTTCGATAGATAATCTAGTCCTGGCTGAATTGAACATGTGATTATTATGGCCGGATTAATTTCCATCAAGGCAGAAATTAAGAAAGAATCCTTTCTACTATCGGCACAAGGCTTTCATCCTTTCGGGATCGATAAATTAAGTACCAGTTGCGTACTGGAGTCTATACAGGGTATCCACAAAGTCTGGGTACATGGAGTAAATAAAATCATATCATAAACAATTAAATGTGAGAAATAATAATTTCTTAAAGTATGTTTTAATCCCCATGTACCCAGACTTTGTGGACACCCTGTATAGATCCCAGTACGCAACTGGTACTTAATTTATCGACCCCCGAAAGGATGAAAGATAAAGTCGACCTGAGCGGAATTTGAACTCAGAACGTAAGACAGACGAAATTACCGATAAGCATTTCGCCCGGTGTGCTAACGTTTCTGCTCACCGACTTCCATTTGTTGCCATATTACTGTTAAAATGCACTGTCTATTTTTTCAATTAATTTTGTAAATAATGATGAATTAAATTAAATAACTGGCTTTTGCAACTTAAATCGAGCGCAAGTACTGCTGTTCTTATATATATTTCTAAACATACTCTACATGGGTGACTTTGATACTATTTATGTTTTGCTCAAATGTTTATCGACTATCGAACTCACATTTCGTTCAGCAGCTTGAATTCTTTTTACTTTGAGATATTACATGATTTTCATCAGAACTGAAGCCAAAACATTCAAATGAAACTCGTGCTTTAATTGACTCTGACTTCATACACAGACCACTTTGATGTAAACAAGGATCCTTTACCTATTTGCTTGATCTGCTTGGGGAAAAAAGCGCGTTTTCTCTGAACATGTTGTCATAGGAAAAGGAGACGTTAAATAACAGTTCTACATAGAATGCCTGAAATCGTTTCATCATTAGTCCCTTCAGTTAGCTCTCTATCCATGGCTGTGTTTGCATGTCAGTATGTCTGCATGTCTGTATACCTCTTCCTCACACACACACACACACACACACACACACACACACACACACATACACACACACACACTCTCTCTCTCTCTCTCTCTCTCTCTCTCTCTCTCTCTCTCTCTCTCTCTCTCTCGGGAACGAATGGGAGAACAGCTTGTATAGATTCACACGGTTATTGCCTATATATTAAAAATGTCTGCCTTGTTCGTTCGCTCGTCCGTCCGTTCGTTTACTTCTTTCCTTCGCTCATCCTCTCATATGTGTGTGTGTGTGTGTGTGTGTGTGTGTGTGTGTGTGTGTGTGTGTGTGTGTGTGTGTGTGTGTGTGTGTGTGTGTGTGTGCGTGCGTGCGCATGATCGAGAGAAATAGAAAGAAAAAAAAGAGAGGGAGAAAGAGAAGGAAAGAAGAGAGCGAGAGAATAGGAGGGTATGTACCTTAGAAATACTTCGGAAAAATGCTATGAGTAACAAGCAGCAATTTTACTTAACTGTATAACTGTGCATTCGTTAGCTACGCGTGCTAATTAACAAAAGTACCGATGCAGGGCGCTGATGTTTGCAATGGCTAGATTGAAAGCTTCTTTGTATTCTTTTACTTTTATTATTATACTCCTTTCATTCATTTGTCTATGGTCATGCTGGAGCATCACCTGCCTGCGTTTAGTAAATATCCATTTGCCATTGTGAAAATAGACTGTGTTTAAATCACATCAGTGTCTGATTTACAGAAACATTTTCATAAGTAGCGTTAAGCTACTTTCTCTCTCTCTCCTTCTTTCTCTTCTCCCTCTTCTCTCTCTCTCCCTCTTTCTCTTCCCCCTCTTCTCTCTCTCTCTCTCTCTCTCTCTCTAACGAACGGATTTTTCACCCCTGATGAATTGGCAACAAACAGGCGAAACTATTCGAGCGTTTATTTGGTTTGCTCTGGAGACAACATTATGGAGTAACTACAGAACTTTCTCTGCAAGGTTAAATGTTTGTCTATCAAACGTAGTCGCACAAGCTTATCTGGAGCAGTTATTTGTGGATGCCACATCTAATAAATCTAATGTCTACGTGTGTTCCTAAAATGTGTCTTAGCTTGATCATAGATGAAAAAAGGGCTCAGCAGTTGCAACAACAATAGCAACATCAGCATGCATACATACATACATACATACATACATATCAGCACGAGGAATGTTGATAGAGCATTCTCATCAAAACTTCTACCAAGTAGAAACATAAACCTGATACAATAATCAAAGACAGCTGCCCTGCTGATGTGAATAACTCTTCGAAGATCAAAGAGTACAAAAAAAGAACAGTTATTTCGAAATCTCCAGCTCCTATAACCTATTATATCGAAACTACAGGTCCTAAACTAAATTCTCATTTATACCAAT
Source organism: Octopus bimaculoides (assembly GCF_046866305.1). Classification (NCBI taxonomy): domain Eukaryota; kingdom Metazoa; phylum Mollusca; class Cephalopoda; order Octopoda; family Octopodidae; genus Octopus; species Octopus bimaculoides. The sequence continues at coordinate 25,063,630 of NC_142937.1, forward strand.
AATAATTCGTACACTTGGTTTCGCTCATAAATACCTAAGTGGAAATCCGATTGAGCTAAGATTTTCAGAAAAAAAACAAACAAAAAGAAATCAACCCTGCGAACAAGCACATTCCAAATACTATTTGTAAGCAGAAGAATGAAAACATCAAAGTCTTTTCTCAAATTTAGAATATGATATTTTTTTTATCAACATTCCAATGATAGACCTTTGTATCTTTGTTAGACACCAACCCCTTCCATACAGAAAAAACTTAAAATATCTTTAAAAAATAGAAGAGCAAACATATAGTGTTAGTATGTCAACCGAGCTAAGTTCTTTTGACAAAGCTATATAGCCTCAACTACCGACAGGAGAGAACGGAGAGGAAGTTGAAACATGTCATTCATGGCCAATCCAAGGTCACACGTCTTGTTATTTTGTCTAACACACTCTATGCTGACTTATTTAATTTTTAAATAATATAGATTATGTGAGTTAGTATTTATTTAATGTGATACATGCCATATAGCAACATAACGCTCGTTGAACTTCATGACACGTTATTAACACAAAGCTAAGTCAACAATATACACAATGGCGTGCATACATGCACACACACCCACAATAATACATACCATCCCACAAACAAACGCACACTATGGAAAAACCATGCATAGATACATGCAACGCATGCACGTTTTCGCACAGACACACCTCTGAGCACTAATTGGTGACTATCTATACCACGTTTACATAAGTATTTCATAACCCATTCTTCATGTGTGTATGTGTCTGTGTGTGTAGATAAATGTATAAGTATGTATGTATCTAAATAAATAAATATATATACACACACAGTATAGATATGAGTGTGTATGTGTGTGTGGGTGTGTGTGTGGGTGTAGATGTATATATGTATGAAATATGTATATGTAGATATACATATATGTATATATGTAGATACATGTATATGTATGTATATGTATATAAGTATATATATGTATATATAGAGAGATAGATGAGTGTGTGTGTGTGTGTGTGTGTGTGTCCACGTTAATTTTGTTTCAGTCGTTAGACTGCAAACATCCTGGGGCTTTAAAATCTAGTACTTATTCTATCGTCGTCTATTTTCAAACCGCTAAGTTATGGGGATGTAAAAACACCAGCAGCGGTTGTCAAACGGTGGCGTAAGACAAGCACAAACACAGATATCTATCTATCTATGTATCTATCTCTCTATCTCTCTCTCTCTCTCTCTCTCTCTCTCTCTCTCTCTCTCTCTATATATATATATATATATATATATATATATATATATATATATATATATATATATATATATATATATTCGACGGGCTTCTTTCAGTTTCCGTCAACCGAATCCACTCTCAAGGCTTTGGTCGACTTGACACTATAGTAGAAGATACTTGTGCAAGGGTTCATGGAGTGAGACTAAACCCGGAACCACGTGGTTGGGAAGTAAGCTGCTTGCAACACAGCCTGCGTCTACAACCATAAACAGCGTGAAACTGACAGAGAGATTTTAAGGAACTAATTAAAAATATTTTTAATAACTCAGGGAATGCTCTACAAGTTCAAAGTATTTAAATCTTTGTCAGATCATATCCACCAGCTAAAAATACCCAGTATAGGAGTGGTCGCTTTAAACGACAGCAGCAAGGCAAAAAAAAAATCGAGGACAGATCAAATCCTCGTCTTGATCTCCACAGTGATAAAATTTCGTTTCACTTACGCTGTTACTTTTCTTTAATACGAACGCTAAATTGTTGTAATTAATCGACCTTCTATCGTGTACTAGGCCGTTATATACGGTAGAAAGTAACTAATCATGATTGGTTTAAAATCTTGGTAGCAAATTTGAGGGTAGAGTGACGTTGGTGACATCGACTCCATTGCTAGCTTTTATTTTTTTTTTAATCGAACTGAATGGATGAAGAACAAAGTCGGCTTCGGCAGTATTTGAACCCAGAACGTAAAGAGTTGTAAGAAATACCAGTGCGATAACGTCTCTGCCAACGTGCAACCTTCAAAAACTAATAAAAAATAAAACTGATAAATAATAAAAAAAAGATAAAATTTCGAGGTGAAGTTGACTCCACCACCTGGCTATCAGTAGTCTTTATTGAAGTCAATTCTTTTGTTGACACTATAAATAGTTTCCAGCCTAAACACAATACAATACTTTGATGCACTGCTTCTCATTCTACTGTACATGCGTAATGCCACTGATTTTCAGAAGTTGCATGCGGCAGTCAATGTCCAGTAGAGAACTATAGTCATGCATAACAGGGACCCGGCTTCGAAATGTAAGTAACAATTAGAAGACCGCTCTATTTGCTACCGGGTCGTTCTGTTGTCACTGCCTGTCAGATCCCGAGTTTCAATGGAATAGTAATAGAATCAATTTGACTGACAATTCTATGGCAGAAAAATTTATTTAGAGTGCCTAAGTGAAGACGAGTGGCTTAGAGGTCACGATCGTAAGGCCGTGAGTTCAAGTCCTGGAAACGCGTTGTACTTGAACAAGACACTATACTTCACGTTACTCCAGTTCGCATGGCTGGTAAAAATGAATTCTATCTGTAATTCAAAGGGCCAGCTTTGTCACATTCTGTGTCACGCTGAATCTTCCTGAGAACTGCGTTAAGGGTACACGTGTCTGTGGAGTACTCAGCCACATACACGTTAAATTCCCAAGTAGGCTGTTTCATTGATTGGATCAACTGGAACACTCGTCGTCGTAACCGACGGAGTGCCATTATAAAATAAACAACCGAGATGAATATATATACATTTAGACGTGCACTTTTAAATTGATATCTTTACGCATATATGCGAGAACATAGATATAAAATACGTACAGATCCATAAACTCGTAAATGCATGTACACAGACGTTGACGCGTGGTCGTACACAAATGCATAAATCAACGTTTTCTAGGACGATGCAGTAGGTGAACAGTGTTGCATGTACTTTAATGAGTCATGCACGTCTAAGAATGAATGGAAAGCCCTATTCAACATGTGTGAGTCATCAGTAAATCTTCAGAACATTTCACTGAGTTGCTATGATTCGTCTATTTTGATTGATAGGCTAAAGTTAATTTGAAGTGTGTGCATGAGTGTGTGTACATGTGTGTGTAAGTGCGTGCCTACTCCTGTGTCCATTGTCGTAACTTCTGTTCTAAGTTATCTTAGTAAATGGTGATTAATATTTTAGAGCAAAAGGGAACCAGAAATATGTGAAAGAAAAAAGAAAATTAAGAGCGAAAAGAAACCGGAAGAAAAAATCAATAGTTCTACAAGTTGCTATGGAAATGGCAGCTTGGGAATAATTTTGTCCCGGTTTCGAAGCTGGACACTCGGCTTAATATCAACTTCAGTAATTTTCATATATTTTTTAAAAAAATATTATTCTAGCTTTCATTTGACATAAGAAATACTGCATACAACTGTACACGTTTGTTTTGATAACATTTCAACGTTTATTACCTACGCCTTGGCGAAGGCAGAGGTGTTGTTTCCAGTCGCGTTTGTTTGTTTGTTTTACGGTGAACAAGATATCTCAAGAACCGCTGTATGGTTTCCGGTGAAACTTTTAGGGATGTTTGGCCTCATGACTAGCACAAACTGATTTGAGTTTGGCATAGATTCGGTACCGGACGAGGATTCTGGATTATTTTTCCAGATTTTTTTAATTAATATTTGAGAGCGGTCGGGTTCATTTTTAATATTCTCGTTTGTGAGAGCAGTCGAGTTTATTTCAGATATTCCCATTTTAAAAATCATCTCTGGCTAATCGTTGAGAAGACGTTGGTGTTGCCTTGGCAGAGGTTTGCGCTCTTTGAGTGCTCTTGTTTTTGATTTTACTACAATAAATAAATATTAGTTTCAAATTTTGGCACAAGGTCAGTAATTCCAGGAGAAGGCATAAGTCGATCATATCGATCCTTAGTGCTCAACTAGTACTCATTTTATCGACCCTGGAAGGATGAAAGGGAAAGTCAATCCATGGTAGTATTTGAACCCAGAAGGTAAAAGTTAGAAGAGATGCTGCTAAGAAATTCATCTAGCTCGATGCTTTACAATTATATGATATTAAAGTTTCTTTATTTCTAACTATATCAATTTGAATTATTTGCTCTGGAAAGCGCATACCACACATACAAAAGATTCTCTTTCTCTCTCTCTCTCTCTCTCTCTCTCTCTCACACACACACATTCTCTCTCTCTCTCTTTATATATATATATATATATATATATATATATATATATATATATATGTATATATACAATCTGTGTTAAGAAGCTAATAATATCCGTGATGTGTGTCTCCAAAATACCATCTACATATTCTGTTTTTTGCATGAAAATGAATATGGAAAAATATATTGATTATTATTTCTTTTTTTTTTACCAGCCGAAACAACGAAATATAGATATTTAAAAGTTGTGCAGGCTGTATTTAATAGATGTTATATTAATTTCTTTTCAAAACAGCAATATATTTCTTTGCATACGTCATGCAATAAGTTATAAAAGTGTAAGAAACATTTCCAGCCAGTGAAGCGTCTGATTTTAATATGAAAATCTTACAGAAGTATTGCTTCTCCTGATTGTGTTAGTCGTGTTGTTTGGAAGAACAAAACATCATTATATGTACGTCACTATAAAAAAGAAAGCAGACCAAACGAATATATCGCAATATGCGCATCAATTTGGATGCTTGAACGAGTTCAAAGTTCAGTTTGTCAAACATTTCAAAAATTAATGTTTCTCAACACGTCCGAAAATGACTTTTTAAATATTAAGATGGAAACATTTAATATAAAAGAAATTTATGAATTCACTAAATTGCATTCGACAGTACAGTGTTATATTTTTTTAAAAGAAATATCTTGGATCTCATAGAATTTATAAAATCGTTTGAGATTTTGTAAATTTGTATTGTAGTTAAGAGGTTTAGAGAATTGAATATAAACTTAATTACAGAAATGTAGCCGAACGTTTACATATTCTTAATATTATATTCGAACTGGAAAGCAACCGTGACATCAATTACAGATTACCACAGCTCACTTACTAGTTCACAACAGTGGCACATACGCACGCACGCACGCACGCACGCATATATATATATATATATATATATATATATATATATATATATGATAGATCGCTGACCACTACACGCATTTTTTCTCTCCTTTTCTTCTCTCCTTGTTTCTCTCCTTATTTCTTCCAGTGTTCTTTTCTGTTTAAGAGCGTAGGCTGGAAACGCTAAAGACTTTCTCTATTCCCGAGCGTTATACTAATACATCCATTTGTTGTTTACACCACCTGTCTCCGTCTGTTGCTTTTTCATGAATTCTCCCATATATATATATATATATATATATAAAGGGTAGATAAACTATACAAAGTTATACTACCAGTGGCCTAGCATGTAAAAAAGTCAATAGACAACATATTCAATATAAAATATAAGAGAAATTACCTATAACAGGTAACTTCTACACGGTAGAAGACACTCAAACGACCGAAAACCACAAAGTTAAAACATTTCAAAGGGAAGAAAAACTAAAAGAATTTACCTTATTTTTAACTGTTCGTCCTATTGGTTTCGAATTTTTTAGTAAATAAAAAAAAATACTAGCCAAATTCTCTTCAGTAACCAGTCGTCAAGGATTACATTATAATTTTTTCAAAATCCACTGCGCAGACGCAGTTTCAGTCGGCAGAAAATGAAAAATGCCGAAACGAACTTTGAAATGCTAATATCAAATACTTGAGTATATATATATAAAGGGTAGAAAAACTATACAAAGTTATACTACCAGTGGCCTAGCATGTAAAAAAAAGTTGATGCTTTTGCTTTTCTGTTTTTTTAAATGTGCAGCATGTCTGATGGTATACGACACCTAAAAGCTGTCTGGATTCATTCTGAGCTTCTTCGTATTCGCTTCTAAAATAAATTACACAGTGACGCTTTCTGTGCAAATCCTTAAGGATTGTTTTTGACTCTCACAAATTTTAATGTTAATCGAGCACACTGCATCAATCTAATCAACTATTCGACTTCTGTTCTTCTTTAAAGATTTTTCAATATACATTGCTTACCTTGTCTTTGTTCATAGTATCATTGTATGCTATATCGTCATCAATACCAAAATGTTTATAGATTATATATATGTTCGTACAGATGTTTGTAGTACTTAGTTATCGGAATGATAGAGACAAAGAAGCTGTTCATATGGACGCCTTCATTATAGAAAGTAATAGTTTGAGGCTCAACTATTACACATGCAAAACAATTTCTTCGACAAATTCCACTCTTCAATCTGCTTAAATATTCATATTAAACTAGTAGATCACTAACACTGGTGACATTTCTAGCGTATTTCTATATAACGCAAAGAGTAAAAATTACAGGTTATCATATTATTTCTTGCTGAAATAGACTTTAGCAAATAGCTATCGAATATTTGAATAATAAAGGATGCAAAATTTAGTTCCCAAATCTACATAAAAATAGAAACCAATTTATTGGAATATTTCCGTCTGGAATATTTATACACAATAGTTCTGCTTTGTGTTTCAAATGTACGATTATTTGATGAAGACTTCATAAATTTTTCAGCGCATTGTAAAGTAGAATGTGATTCCAGTAACTGTCAATAAAGGGCGAATACAAATTGCTATTCAACGTTTTTTTTTTTTTGTATTTTTATTTTGACAGAAACAATTATTGATCTGTCTATCCCCACGCTCTCTCTTCTGACTACCTGTCTTGTCTTTTGGGATTATTGGCCTGATATGAGTTAGTTTAAACAACTTATGAAAGTTCATACATAATAGTTAGGTAAATAATCAGCTCTTAATTTGTTTCTTAAGTAGGTGTTTTTCTAATTTTATAATGTACAAGATGGTAAATAAAACAAGGTAATCAAATGTTTTCTATATTTTGTTCTATATTTTTATCCTTAAAACATGTAAAATGCACCAATAAATTCTTTGATAAACCTCCATTGCACCAAAAGATGCAAAAAAAATGGAAACATTGCTATAGGGGCTCCGACTTTGGTTTGTTTATATCCATAATCGTTGTGAAAAAATAACGAAAGAAAATCTAAAAGAAAATTAAATACATTTAACCATGGGTGTATCCAGCTGCATCAGGGATTTAAGGTAACTGCTTTCAGTGGTAATATAATTCTTCCTAATTTTGGCACAAGGCCCGCAATTTTAGGTCAGTGGGTATGTCGATTACATCAATTCTAGTATTCAAATGGTACTTATTTTATCAACTCCAAAGAATGGAATCAAAGTCGACCTCGGCGGAATGTGAATTCAGAACGTAAATACTAATGAAATGTCCCTGAGCATTTTGCTCGGTGTGTTAGACATTTCTGCCAGATCGCTGCCTCAATTAAAACACTAATAATCCTAATTTTGGCGGATGGGGCGAATTACATCGACCTTAGTATTCAGCTGGTACATTATTTTATCAACTTCCAATGAATAAAAAGCAGATGCAATCTCAGAAAGTAATGGTTAGGAAGAAACACCACAAAGCATTTTATGCAACTATGTAACGATTCTTCCAGCTCACCGCACTCTTCTGCTATATTATAATAATCAATCACAATGCATAGACACTTTCACTAATTATGAAATAAATTAGTGAATGATGCTCTTGAAATTTATAGAGTGTACTTATAATAATACTCATAAAGTGCGAATTGTCCCTCTGGAATGAACTTGTATGTATCCTAAAGTTGAAACATTTTCTTGCAATGTTAAAATTCCCACATTTTGTAAGCAAAGGGAACACTCTATGGAATCGATTTGCTGACAGGATTTTAGTCTCACACCTTACTGGTTCTAGCTAATTGCTGCTTTCTAAATTTAAATAGCGATCTGCATTAGCGAGAAGTCACCAAGTATGCAAGAGAAAAGTATAAGAGATTTAATCACACTAATACATAACCAGTAATTATGAAATGCAAAGTTGATGAAACAAGCGGAAGTCTGAGAATTGAAGCTCTACTATCTCTTTAAGGCTTTTCTGAAAGTTCGTCTCTCTTGTTTTCGATTATTGGTACAAAATCATATATTTGGAGAAGATGAAAAAAAAAAAACAATCCATTAAAGTTCATGTTTTGCGCTTGCAGAAAAACGAAGGAGACTTTACTTGATCACTCAACTACTAGAATTAATAGTTGCATCTCTCTCAAATCGAACAAAAAAAGGTAATGACATAAATTGGGAAATGTAGTGTGAGATACTAACCCCAAATACATGGGACTGTCATAGCCAGAATTTTTTTCATGACACATCTTTTTCGTCAGGGCTTACGTCGAGAATAAACACAACATTGGAGAGAGAAAAGGCAAAAGCAACTCCAGTGAGATTAGGAAGAAATCAAATCTGCTAATGTTTCTACCAGATTAATAATAAATAGCAAATGGTGTACTGTTAATGAGTCTTTTTATGTTTAGAGATGTGGCGATAAGAGTAAACAATAAGAGTTGAATGGAACGGGTACAAGATTATGGCATCGCGGAAAATTTAATATTTAATTACGAGCAGGAAAAATATTCCAGTTGCAGAAATAATGTTCTGCGACATAAATGATATATTGACACTAATTAGGGTAGGGTAAAGTGTCAGGTCGAACACACATATACAAACATAAACGCACACATATATATGTATAAATAGGTATCTATATGTATATCTATCTATCTATCTATCTATCTATCTATCTATCTACATACGCGCATACACATACATATACACACACACATATATGTAGACACACACATCATTAGTGGTACACACATGTGCTCTTCAGTTTGACCGAGGGAAATGGAGTTAACCTGTAAATGACCCAAGCTAATAGTTATTGGAGGCTTAAGATAAACAACAATATTGCTCACAAGAGGAACGATATAAAATAAGTAAAAAATATCACGTGGAAGATCAGGGCTCTGGAATGTAGTTGAAAGATATTTTGTGAATAATCTTAAAAGTTGTATTGTAAAATGCATTTAATTAGTCAAACATATCATATAGATTCCAGGCAAAGTTCCAGTATAGACTCTTTTGTGTCCAAAAACTTATTTAGCATAAGTTTTTTCTGCAGAAGATTTAAACTTGAATTTCTGTTTTCGCTGGTGATTCTGAGTGTTTCCACTCCATACTCTGCCATTTGGACTCTAGCTCAAAGTTATTGACCCATTCCTTCTGTCATAGCTTCATCTTCATCGTTGTAGCAGTAGAGTAAACGTTGAGAAATCTCAACAAGATTGCTCTAATGGGCTTCGACAAGCTCGCCTGGAACTCATCTCACACAGACTTCACGGAAAAAAAAAAACTTGTGTTTGATTTCGTATGCAGAACCATGACTAATTTTCAGAAAACATGACACCTTGTCGATGTTCACGCGTCAGTTCACAAGAACCATCATTCGAGTTTGTTGAACGGTTGAGTATGATTGGCGTCCGGCTTCCTCTTTGTGCTTCAAGCATTTTCGGCCAGTTTCAAACTTCTTGATCATCTCGTATGCATTACTACGCGGTTGAGCAAAATCGCCGTATTGTATCGAAAGCCTCCAATGAATTTCAGTCCCTGACATACCTTCAGATCAGAGAAATCGAACCACTGATCTCTGCTGTTCCTTCGTGTACACTGCCAGTAGATCTGCCATCTTTACTCTGTAACACAAGAAATAAAAGTGGTTCAATCAACGGCAACCATCGGTTACGTAACTGCAAAAGTATTACTGTTCAACACGTGGTGCTGAAGACAGCGCAGCCAATCGAAAGAAAGTTTTGGTGAAAGTGCGGATTACTTTCGGGTTCCCCTAATACTATGAAATGGCACTATACACGGCTTCCTATGACCACAGGATTTATGAGAGTGGAAAACAAAAGCTTTTTAAATATGTAAATTCGATATTGTTTGTTACTCTTCGATTTAAAATTCAAAATTCTAGCTTGCCATGATTAATTTGGAAGTGGTTTTTACCTTATAATAACTGCCGCCAGGGTATATCACGTGTTCAGATTACTTTATATAATTTCCTGTTGAATCATGAACAGAATATTTTTCATCAGATACCAAATCAATTGAGTCATTTCCTACTAATTTTCGAATGAAACTTAAAATGGCAGCAGGTTTCTTAGTAATCTAGTGTTTTCTATAATATTCTTTCTATAAATACAAATGTAAAAGCTTACTTTTTTAATTCTCTGTCCATATATTATATTTATATTCTATTAAACATTGAAAGATACCGCAGTTGTTCTAAATAAAAATGAAAAGTTACCACACCAAACTAAAGATTTTCGTTTCCTGTCTAGACGCTATTTCATTTCACACAATCGAAATAATGTTGAGTTTGTGATATTATAAATTTTGTATGTCTCTACGTTTTATCTGTTTCATACAGGAAATAAATATGTATTTAACAGGTAAAACAATCGCGACTAAAATTTCATTACAATATATAATTTCTTTATGTTTCTCAATTGTCATTTTTACGATAAATGATTAAAACAGACGACAATCAAAACAAATGGTATTTAAGTGAAATGTTGGACACGCCAGACATACATACATACATAGTCTTGGGATAAGTCGAGCAATTGTTAATAAACAAAACTGTAATGTCAGAGGGTGGGAGCAGAGAAGGAACCTAATTTCAATGTGGTTAGACTACAAAAATACCCTTGGCTATGTTCCCCACTCATGGATGCTTGAAATCCTTCGACTTATTAAAGTTCTACTGAGTATAGTCAAAGCCATGGTTGACCTCGTCGTGGGCCACTATCATGAAATTAAATGCAAAAGGTGATTGTATTATCATTGATAGAATATAGTGTCGCAGAGGTATATTCCGAGGGGACAGCCTGTCTGTGATGTTGTTTATACTTTCTGTAAACCACTTGTCATTCATGTCAAAGAAGTCTGAAGGATACCTCACAGGTTCACGAAAAGAACAAAAACAAAAAAACATACCGAAATTACACACTGTTTCGTTATGGATGACTTGAAACTATATGCCAAGATTATACATGAGATGAAAAACAGCCTTGAACTGGTTACAACATTTTCAAAGGATATAGGATTGGCGTTTGATCAAGATAAATGTTGCAATATGGTTGTGGAAAGAGGGGACATTGTAAACCAGACTAACAACATCTCCATTAATAGCTTAACTGTTTTCCCTATATCTGATGAAGAATCTTACATGTGTCTAGGGGTGGATGAAAACATATCTTTCGATGACACTTGTACTAATACCAACATTTGGCCGCTTGATAGGACGCTTGATGAAATCCGAGCCATTGTGAAAACCTAGAAGATACTAGCCAACACATATAATTTACACATCAACAGTGTCGTAGACCGCTTCTATCTGAAACAAAAAACAAGGGAGTGGAGGTTTAACATCGCTCCAGACTGCCTTTGAAGTCGTATCATATCCCTTCGACAACTTCTTTTAACCACCAAGTATCGAAGTGCATCCCTTGACCAAATTTACATACATGAGGCTAATAACATTATGAGACTTTGAAAGCAGCTCCGTGAGCAGCATTCCTTGTCTGATAACCTCAAATACATGCCCAAAATAGTCGCACGACTCTACTGCAACATATCATCAAATGAAAGAATGAACGTATATTAGCAGAAGACCATGCATTGATATGTTAGTAGAAAGGTCCGGGTTGATAGTAACATTAATTATTAAAGCAATCTCTATCATGGATCAATAACCAGATTACTGTCTCTCACTTTGAAGGATATGCATTTGCAATCCAGGAATAGGAAATATCAACGAATATCTGAGGCGCAAAAAGGACAGAAACGCAGGAAAAGCAGTAAAATGTGATAACCGATGCAGACTTTATGGAGTTAACACCGATGATATCCCACATCATAAGCAGTTGTCTGAAAATGTCATCACGGTGCTATTTATCGATGAGAGACGATGTTGTAGCTAGGACATTGTATAATGAGATCCATCGGAAGGATAACACCGAGGAAATAGGTGATATGATAGAAGCATAGCCACTCATAATAAGGAGTACACGTGGAATGTCCCAGTGAAAACCGGAAAGGGGAAAGCGGATTGAAAGGTGAATACGGTTATATATATATATGTGTGTGTGTGTGTGTGTGTGTGTGTGTGCGCACACGTACGCGCGCGCACACACATATACATATCTATATCCTTTTACTTGTTCTACTCGTTAGACTGCTGCTATACGACAGGCTTCTTCCAGTTTTCGTTTACCAAATCGACACACAAGGCTTTGTTGAACCCGAGGCTATAGAAGATCTTTGGACAAGATACCACGTAGTGGGACTGAACCTGGAACCATGTGCTTGGGAAACAAACTTCTTATGATCCAGCCAAGCTTGCGCCTATATATATATTGTATGAATGTATGTATGTATGTATGTATGTATATTATATATATACACACACACATTCATACATACATATGTAGACATGTATACATGTGTGATCAAGTATGTATATATATATATATATATATATATATATATATACTTGTAGAAACCTACAAAGTTGTATGTATGTTAATACTATGAATCAAAATGGTGCTTGTTTCTATTATATTTTGCATCAGATATTGCTTTTATTGTGTATAGAGTTAACTCTATACAAGATAACCCTATAGTGTTACTCACACACAAGTAATTTATATTTGATATGTAGATATGTTGAAGACATTGAAAAATACCTTGCTAAGACTATTTATTATTTACTTTATGTTGCACGCATGAAGCTTGAAACAAAGTGTAATTAAGTGTGTGTGTGTGTGCGTGTGTGTGTGCGTGTGTGTGTGCGTGTGTGTGTGCATGTGTTATAACTGTATGTACGTACAAGTGTGTTGTGTGTGCGTGTATCTGTGTGTTATATATATTTATATATGTATTATACAAATATAGCGAATTACGACTTCAAATTATGCCTTCTTACTTGGAGAATACGCCGAAGGCGGCAAAACTTCGAATTATAACGATAGAGAATATGGAGACTGTAACATCCTCAACTTTTATTTCCTTTTATTCTACAATATCATACACCATATTTTATGGTTATGACGACCTACACTTTTTTCCACTGTACAGAGTATGGTCACTTGCGTAAGCAACCGGGTTTAATTTTCTGTGCAGCTTGGTTCGAAAAGAAGTGAATTTCAGTTAGTTGTTTATTGGTTAGGGTTTAAGGGGAAGTGGCGGGAGGCTGTTTTCAATCTGAAATCTTAGCTGTTTGTAAACTAGTGTGGTGACCTCGGTTTCACACCAGATGCTGGCTGAAGTTAGGATTCTGTTTAGTTAGGTCAGAGTTTATGTTACTGTTTTGGCAAGTTTATTTTTGTATTGTAGCAGATGGGTACTTAATAAGCTTACTTTCATGTATAGTTCTTGTAATGTATTTTATTTTAGGGTGGTCCATTTCTGTATTATGGTCTTAACGATTCAGATATTTTCGTGGCTGTGGTGTTCATTATGCTGGACAGTGGAAAGGGAAAGGAATATATTGTAGGTTAGTTAAGAAAAATGGCATGTAGTTGTGGAGTCTTGGACATGAGTTTCCATCTTTTCTCACCGATCGGAGGAATTTAGTGTGAGTGACAACTCTTAGTAGTTATAAACGTTAAATACTAATCGACGGGGTTAATCGTAACCTAGAAACACAACTGAGAGCTGCCACGGTATCCGCCCGGATAACATGTCCCTCTAAGCTAGCATTAATATATATCATCAGCAGCAGCCTCGCCATTATTATCATTTAACGTCCGTTGGGTTGGACAGTTTGACCAGGGCTGGTAAGCAGGAAGACTGCACCAAACTTCAGTCTGATCTGGTGTGGTTTTCTACGGCTGGATGCCCTTCCTAACGCCAACCACTCCGAGAGTGCTACCGGTACGGGTGCCATTTGCGTGACACCAGTGTCTGCCACGATTGCGATTTTGTTCGACATAATTCCAAAGGTCTCGGTCATTGCAGCTATCTGATTGTAGATATATATATATATATATATATATATATATATATATATATATATATATATATATATATGTGTGTGTGAGTGTGTGTGTATGGGTGTGTGTGTATTTGTGTGTATGTGTGTGAGTGTCTGTGTGTTCATTGATAGATAGAGTGGCAGATATATATATATATATATATATATATATATATATATATATATATATATATATATATATATATATATATATATATATGTGTGTGTGTGTGTGTGTGTGTGTGTGTGTGTGTGTGTGTGTGTATTTATATGCTTATGTATACATACATAAATACAGATACACACCCATATAGATATGATCATATTCAGATATGTATATTTTTATGTCCATAGACAACCTAAATATAAATTAGGCACGAAAAAGTGATATCTTAATTGAATCAGAATCTCAGCTAGGAATGAAATTTTACTGGAATAAAAATCTTTATGTTGATATTCGATATGAAGTTATTAAAACACTATGTTCAATTTCACGATGATATTGATTTTTTTTTTTTGTAGAAAGATAATTAACATATTTATGGAATGTTAAATTAGATAGTATTTCCAATGGAGTGTGCTGTTGAATAAGAATCCCATGCCCGTTATTGTAACTTATCGATCAAGTTTCGATTCCTACTTGAATGTGTTTCCAGTGACTGTATTTGATAAAGTTCTTTCAAAAGCCATGGTAATCACAAACTGCATTTTATCATTGCCTTAAATTTTCAAGCTTCATGTTTACATAGGAAATATAATAAAATGTCACTCTCTCGTGACAAGGTATAAGCTGAACAAACTCTCAAATCTTGAACTCCTTAATTATGTATTATCGTAACAAAATACGATTATCAATGAAGACAATCATACAATATAAATATATGTAATAATACAAATGACAAAACCACAATAAACATGAACCCTTTAACTAGTTCAATGTTACGAGAATGAAGAACAATTCAAAATAACATGACACTAACATTTGAAACAATTACTGACAGCAAACATGTCAAACATATATTCCCATCATCAGCTGCCTAGCAACTATCACAATGGTTTCGACATCTGGTCAGTATCATTCAGTCCGGTGGTGTTAACAGCGTTATAAGTATAAACGTTGCCTTTGAATCAGTGAACAAGTAGCAAGAGCGAAACATTAGCATAATATATCCATTACGTCTACATCTACTTAATTGAAGCAAAATCATATTAAAGTTATAGCTAAAAAGCATAGAATTTTTTAAAAAAGGTATCTATGAAGCAAAGAAATATCTCTCGAAAACGGATAGTGCTACCATAAAAACTATATCCAAAAGTGAATGTGCTTTAAGTTGCTTCCCTACTTTGTTTTTCTTTTAATGGGAATGAGTACCACCCGTGACCTTTTCCAAAATTTCCGCGATAGCTGAGATAAAAAAAAGTTATTCTTAGATCAGAGGTAATGTCCGATTATTCAGAACAGAGAGGAATTTGTTAAAGATACCGAATAGCCAACTGATAGCATTAAATATGGTTTGGGATTAAATCTGCTGACAAATAAATTACAGTTACCATTAGTTTGTGTTTGAAATATTGCTCCATGTTTCAATATGATATTTGTACTCAAATATATTTTCAACGACACATTAAAAATTCTAATGTAATTACATTCAATATCAACATTTATCGATTGACTTTATGTTGTATGTAAAGTAAGAAATCATTTAGAGGAGAGAATCTTGACACTGAAATATCTTGTCAGATATAGTTGATGTAATTTTTTAACAATATAAACAGGTACATATTTTAGTGTCTGTAAATCGATCGAATGTTGAACACTAGTATTCTCACACAAGCTCTAAATTGTACCTATTGTCATGAATAGTATAACACGCTGTTCAGGTATCTCATCTTATAAAATATATAAGATACTGTAAGTGCAGTTTATTGTTCTATATAGTGGCAACAGAATGTATTGGTCTGTAATGAAGAATTAATTTTTTTCATATATGTCAGTTTTTAAAAGGCCACTCTCGTCTATGTTATGTATTTATGATGACGAAGAGGCCAAATAAGCTGGGACAATGACGAGCTGGGTTAAATAACTTGTATTATTTGAACATTCAAGGCGGCGAGCAGACAGAGCCGTTAACAGGTCGGGCAACATCTTAGCTGCATTTCGTCTGTCTTTGCGTTCTAAGTTCAAATGTCGCCGAGGTCGATTTTACCTTTCATCCTTTCAGGGTCGATATATAAGTACCAGTAAAGTACTAGGGTCAATATAATCAATTAGCCTCCCCCACCCCACGAGAAAATTTCAGGCTTTGACGTATAAAAGAAATGATAATTTGTATAGTTCAAGGCAGTGAGCTAGCAGAGCCATTAACACGCCGGGCAAAATGCTAAGCGGCATTTCATCCATTTTTACGTTCTGAATTCAAATTTTGTAGCGGTCGATTTATTCTTTCATCCTTTCGGGATCGATAAAATGAATACCAGCGAAGTACTGGGGGTCGATGTAATCGACCTACGCCTACCCTCAAAAACTGCAGCCCCTGTACTAAAATTTGAAACTACTATATTTGTACGGTTTGTCATCAAATGCTACTGGAATGAACTTCGTCTTCCATCACTACTGGAGTTAATAAAATGGGTACCTGTGATACAAGAGTGTTTATCAAATCTATTAAAGATCCTTCCTGCAAAAGTAATCAATATTTATGTTAGCATATTTGAATGACATCACAGAACATAATGAAGCGATTAATAATTTTAAAATTGTTATTAATTTTAAAGATATTAAATAAAACACCTTGAGATTTCATTAATCATAATATTGTGTACTGAGAGTTTGTGACATTTTGGAAAACTATTCTTAACATATTTAACAACGTATCTTATTATCAACAAAAGCATATTGATATTGCATATCAAATTATAAGTCATTATATTTTATCTTCAGCTTCAGAGTAAAACTATATTGTAGTGTTGACATAGTCTGCTATCTTTTATACACTCAACGGTATTGGACTAAGTTGCTGCAAACTTCTACAAAGTGGATTATATAAATTTGATGAAAATTTCTACGGTATTGCTATGACTAAGTAATGTAGCCATAGACGAAGTTTAAATATGCTATATTATAATGTTTTATGAACACGATAAACCTCAAGAAACATCACATAGAAGAAAATTTACGTGAAGTAAAATTTTTATGCTTCATGCGCCATGCTTCAGCGGACATATCAAACATTACATCCAGTGATAACATTATCTACGTGTGATGTATATCAATGACAAATAAACAACCGCTGATATGAGTAAATACCGGTGCATGAAGGAACTAACTGACAGTAACTGAAAGTAATAGTCACACAGACAATCGTGAAAACAGAAGTTGATACACTGGGAAAAAATATATAAACGTTGAAGATACAGAGGATCAAAAAACAGCTTCCGGCAGATTAATTTCATGACATGGTTTTTCAAGCTAGCTGAAACGAATTTATTTTAATTTTACAGATAGCTTCTTGGGAAGGCTAAATGTCACAAATACTCATTCTGCTTCCATTAAACATACTGCAATTTTCTCTTAACCAGAACAAAACTTATTACAATCTACATGAATAACTACACGGAAGATTCTACATCCTCAGGCTGGAAGTGCTAAATGGCATTTACGGCGTCCCCATTCTCGACGGAAACAGACTCTCTCTTTCACTCTCTTTTACACACACACACACACACACACACACACACACACACACACACACACACAAACACACACACATACACACACGTATATATATGATATTATATACGTATTCGTAAAGTCCTCCCCGTCAACATATATTTTTCTTTAATTGATCATTAAAGAAAAAGACGCATTTGCATGCATCTCTCTCTCTCTCCCTCTCTATCTCTCTATCTCTCCCTCTCTATCTCTCTCTCTCCCTCTCTATCTCTCTCTCCCTCTCTATCTCTCTCTCTCTCCCTCTCTATCTCTCTCACACACAAACACTCGCACACACACACACACACACACACACACACACACACACACACACACACACACACACACACACACACACTCACACACATACAAACACAGCTGATATTTATTTCTAATGAGTATTTTAAGTCAGAAAACGAATGAATGATTCTCACAAATCAATGAGGTATCCTTTCATTCTACTCGCTTGATCCGCTAGATATATTTACCAATTAACCCTGAAATTATTACACACTGTTGACATACAAAGTACGTACATTATTTACATTATTTACACTGATCTTGTTTGTTGTTAACACAACGCTTCGGCTGATATACCCTCCAGCCTTCTTCAGGTGTCTTGGGGAAATTTCGAACCTGAGTTCTCATTCCTAAGGTATTTGTCGATTATTATTATTATTATTATTATTATTATTATTATTATTATTATTATTGTTCAGGTCACTGCTTGGAATCGAACTCGGAATCTTGGCGTTAGTAACCCGCGCTCTTAACCCCAAGATTCCGAGTTCGGTTCCAAGCCGTGACCTGAACAACAACAACAACAATAATAATAATAATAATAATAATAATAATGATAATATCGAAAAATCCCTTAAGAATGAGAACCCAGGAGGTTCGAAATTTCACCAAGACACCTGAAGTAGGCTAGAGGGTATATCAGCCGAAACATTGTGTTAACGACAAACAAGATGAGGGCAAATATCCGTCAAATATAAATAATGTATATAACGTACATAATTCCTCATCTCTTCAATATACAACTGTATTACAAAGAACGTATTTAAGAATATAGTAGTCAGGGGCTGGAATACCTTTGACCAAAAGCTTTTCTGTTAGAACAGAGTTGATTTAAACAATATTAGCTATTACAAATGTGTAAATTGCTGTCTAATGAATTTGGCACTAGCTACGATATCGAAGAACAGTTTTCACCTGTTATTAGTCGAAGTATCGATCTTCAGATGGCATGTGATTACTTTATATACTAGACTGACTGGTTAGGAATTACAGACTTCGTAAGTATATAAATTCGAAAATAAAAATAGAATTTGTACCCAGTGTTCGCAGAATAAGATTAAAGTCACATATCACATTTATAAAGCAATTCATAAGAACTGCGACACTAATTCACTGGCTAATGAAATAAGCAGCAGGAACTGTCACTGTATTCCTACTTATATGAAGGACCATTTTCCATGGTGTTAAAGAAACAAATATAACCTCCACACCGAAAATAGTTTAAAACTGTCCATTAGTTAAACTGAGATTATAAATAGCTATTCCGAGATTACGGTGGAAATGATTTTTTTAATAACTATTCTGATGGTAAAAAAATCAATTATATTCAAGAAACTTCACTATATAAATATTATCTAGGGTCATTAACGGAGAATAGCTTAAAACATTGATTAATTCGTAAGATTTTCTGTTTCTTACACACATGAAACTTCTTTAAGTAACAAAAACGCTTTGCACTACGATAAAGGAAAACGATAATGAAAGCCAATGATTAAATTACATATTAGAAAATTCCATTATGTATCTAATGCATTTTGTATGCAACAAATTCATTTATTTAATCGTTACTTTAATATAAAGAGCAAAAAGTATAGTTCTACAAGGTAACAAAAGATCAAATCTGATGCATTGTCATGACTAAGCTCATTAGCACACCAGTTGAGATTTAATTCGTCCTGTTTTGATGTTCAAATTTGCATGAAACCATTTTAGAATTTATAATATAAACACTATCGATATGTAATATATACATACATAAATAGTATCCGTCTTGTATTTCGTCAGAGACTCATCAAGGGAAATCTGTATATCAATCTTCATTTCAATTATTTTGCATGATTCAGTATATTACTTTTGGTCTTTCATCGCTGTAGGGTTTGCGTTCAAATCCTACGTAAGTCAACTTTGTATTTCAACTCTCACATTGATTTCAAATTTTGGCTCAAGACCAACATTTTCAAGGGAGGAAGTAGATTGATTTCCTCAACCTCAGTGCTCAACAGGTACTTATTTTATCGAACCTGAAATGATGGAAGGTAAAGTCGAACCCGGTGATATTTGAACTCAGAATATAAGGACAGACAAAAGGCCACTAAGAATTTTACTCTGCGTGCTAACGTTTCTGCCAGCTCCTCGCCGCCTCATTTTAACTGTCTCATGTTGATAAACTAAGAGCGCGTCACGTAACTGATCCATTTCTGTAAATATAAAATTCTCCAAGAAGCTTTTTGTCACATGCCAAGGTAAGGAACCAAAATGTTTTGATTAATTTTTGGAAATATATTTTACAGAAACGCTGTTGACAATTTTCAGATTCTGAGAGTTATTTGATGAAAGATGGTAAAGGATATTGCCAATTTGTTTTATTTGATTCTAAATTATTAAATTGATGAATTGTTTCATGTCTGTTGTATGTGTGCTAAAGATCAAATAAAATGCTAGCTTTATACAACAGGACTTCAACACAGTAGTGTAACAACTAAAGCTTTGCTTTAGTCCACTATAATGGGAGGATTTTTGTAAAGAAATTCTGACATTCTCTCAATTTCCTGTAGACAAAATGGAAAAAGTGCTGCCCGAGAATAGCGAGGGAGATGCGTTGTAACAGCTACTCTGACTAAAGGACTCGCGCTGGTGGATTGCCATCTCTGTCCCGATAGCGGTGAGCAGGGATATGGTTCGGGGCTGGGAAGGACCAAGGATCCCGGGGGTCTCCACTGTCACAGGCTCGACTAACCTGTCAGAGCGACCGATACTTTGACAGTTTGTTTTTGTCAACCTGACGAGCAGCTATACCTGGGCTTGAGGCTGATCCCGCCAAGTTGCCGCTGGAGAGGGGGGACACAGCATGTGGCATCCCAGATGAAGGGAACTCCTGTCGCAGAACGGGAAAATAATCATACCGTCAGATCTTTTACCGTCCCCTCGGTTTAATCCCTCTGGCGCAAGCTGGGGAGGGAAGCCTGCGGCGTCTACTCTATACTTCATGATTTCGGCGACTAAGGCATGCTTTATGATTTCTAAAGACAAATTATGAAATGTTGATTTCGAATTTTGACACATTTCGGGATGGGGGTGTTAGTCGATTACATCAACCCCAGAACTAAACTGGTACTTATTTTATCGACTCCGAAAGGATGAAAGGCAAAATCGACCTCGGCAGAATTTGAACTCAGAACGTAAAGATGCTAATATTTTGCTCGGCGTACATATTTATAAAATATTAATCTCAAAATTAGAATATAGCGTGCGAATGATGACACGTTACATTATCACCGATTAAAAAAGATTCTAAATAAGTCCAGGCATAGCTGTAAGGTTAAGAAGCTTGCTTCCCAACCGCATGATTCTGGGTTCAGTCCCATTGCGTGGCAATATGGGTAAGTGTTTTCTACTATATCCTTGGACTGACCAATGCTCTATGAGGAAATTGGATAGGCGGAGACGGTAAAGAAGCCCGTCGTGTACATACACTTTTGTATGTCTTCTTGTCTGTGTTTATACTCTTACAACTTGACAAATGATTTCAGTTTGATTTCAGCATTGTAACTTGGCAATTCAGCCCATGTGACGATTGAATAAGTGGCAAGCGTAAAAATAAGTGCTGGGTGGGGCAATTTCTCCGAATAAAACCCTTCAGAGTAGTGCATGACTGCAGTCCACGGACTGAAACAAATTAAAGATAAAAGAATACTGAACACAGTTTTGATTAAAAAAAAAAAAAACTGGTGAATTTCGTAGGAGTAAGTACAAACTATGTAAGAGCGATATGGTAACATTGTAGTATTGTAAAATTTGAATGTAATTAACATGTAATTATCAGAACACAACACAAAGGCTATAGGCAAAAACAAAAACAAAACAAAAAAGTCATAAAAATAATCAATACTTCATCTCATGCTTTAATATATAATATATAGAGGAAAATTTATTGATTTTATCGTATCGAAAGCAAACGTGGTTACATATATAGAAGAAAAGAATTTGACACACGATTAAACAACTGATATATAGTAACATTATTTTAATTCCATAAAGAAATTTTAAACAAAAAGCTGAAAATTCAAATATCCACACATATATATATATATATGCATAGTAGCAGGCACGGCTGTGGTTAACAAGCTCGCTTAGCAACCACACGATTTCGGGTTCAGTTCCGCTGCGTAGTTCGTTGGTTAACTGTTTTCTGCTCCAATGATTTGTGAGTGAACAAGAAGACAAAGGTTATTGTTCTGCGATTTTGTCCTCTCATGAAGAGATATCGGCTCAGCCCAGCATATAGCCAAGCATCTCAGAGCTGAATATAAAAAAAAAAAGCATGCACCACGACAGTTCAACTCTAGTCAATAATCAGTCAAATTATGCTTTTAACACATGTGAATTTGAATGTAATTAACATGTAATTATCAGAACACAACACAAAGGCTATAGGCAAATTATGCTTTTAACACATGTGAATTTATTAACATGAATTTATTAACATGTGAATTTATCGACAAATTTTCCACAAAAGATGAAGGCAAGATGTCCCACTGTGCGACTTCTTGGATAAATGTGTTGAGTCTTGCGAACGTTTTGCGAGTAAATTTCGTTCACGGAAATTGTATAGAGGCCCTTCGCATATATATATATATATATATATATATATATATATATATATATATATATATATATATATATATATGTATATGCATATATATATATATATATATATATATATATATATATATATAATCCTTCGTATAGACGGTCAGTAGCGACGCCTGCTGGGTTCGGCTGCTCTACATTGATAAGGGACAATATCCCGAAACTAGTCTGTAGATGCCAGATCAGCAAGGTGAAGCGGCTGACCTCCCCTGTTCGAAGGTTATAAAGGACACAAGTTCGTGTGTCACATAGCTAGCTAGAGGCGATGGCCTCTTGGAGCTAATCAACGGCAGCATTCGTCCTATTTTTTGGACTGCTATGTTGGCTTGGCGATAACTATTAATATCCAGTACCGCTGCCGTAGTCTCCTTTAGAGAGACTTAGAAATATTAGTATCTCTATTTCTGAAAACCAGTGGATGTATTCCACTGAAATTATATATATATATATATATATATATATATAAATATATATATATATATATATATATATATATATATATATATATATATCAAGTGTATATTTATTTGTGTGTTTTTTTATGCTTGTTCCCCTCCATTTGACATCCACTGTTGGTTTGGTTACACCCCCTATAAGTTAGCCATTCATCATAAGAGATCGTGATTAGAATAAGTATCACACTGAAAATGTAATCAGTGCTGAGGTTGATTTGTTCGACAAAAACCCTCCATGGTCGCAATCCAATGAATGAAACCAGTAAAGGCTAAAATATAAAAGATCCATTAACTCTGAATCTACAAATGAGTATAATGGGTGACTGTTACTGTTTGCATGTTTGGTAAGTAAGCTGCAAGTTACAAGCTACTTTCTTTCTCTGATGGAAAATCACGTGTACGGACTCCTGATAAGACGACAATAATCAGTCGAACCTTTTAAGTGTGGTTTAGCGACAAATTATATATGACAGCCAGGATAAATATATGTGTCGTGAAACATACTTACGTGAACGTATTTACAATTCGTATGTATACATACACACACACACACACACACACACACACACACACACACACACACACACACATACATACGAGCGTTTGCTGAAAAGTTCCTGGCTTTGGGTAAAAGAAAATACAGGCGGATCAGTATCAGTCAATTATGATTTTATTCAACATATTCTTCTCTTAGATTCACACGCCTATTGCAGCGGTCCTTCAGTTTTTCTAAGCCCTGCAAAAGAACTTGGATGATTAGGGCTCCAACCAGACTATAACGTCAGGAACTTTTCAGCACCCCCTCGTACACGCACGCGCACAAACGTGTGAATGCGTGTGTTTGTTTTGATGATTTGTTTTTTCTGTAGTGAATAGTTTCAGGCAATAGACCAGTGTCTTTTCTTTATTGTAGTTTAATCTAATGAACACTACAGATAAGTATTGGCTGTATATTTGTTATGACTGGTTGCAGAATAATTTTTGTACTAATACGACTCTGTCCCAGATATAAACTGGAAAAAGAATTGTGTATTTTTTCAGTGTTTCTATGTATATAAAACAATTTATTTAACAATTCTGTAAAAGCTCTGTTTCACATTACTAATCATTTGGTTTTCAAAATTATGTGTAGACGTTTCAATGTTTTGACTGGTCATCATAGCATATAATGTAAACAAGTAGAAATTCGAGGGTTATGTATAAATTATAACGAATTGACAAATTATTGCATTGGAATAAACAATTGTTTCCCATATAAAAACATTGAAGTTGTTTTGATACGTGCACGAAACTATTTAAAAGATTTATCTAAAGTCAGCCAACGAATAATCAACGAATAATAAACGTACTCATTTGATATGCTACAAATAATAGCTAAATTTCTTTCAAATAACGTTGCACAGCTGTAACAATTAACTACACATGTAGTTATTGGTTTCATGTCTTGGTACAAGTCCAGCAATTTAGTGGAAGGGGCATTTTCATGCTGTCTAGATTTATATTAGTCGATATGTGATTTCCTTATTTAAAGACTGAGAGATGGCAAATGGGATGGTGTCATCGGAGCTTCAGAGTTTGTTTGATACACGTCAAAGTAGAAAACCTAACCGGTATAGATTATGTACATCAACCCCAATGACCAACCGGTGCTTATTTTTATCGACCCCGAAAAGAAAAAAGGCAAAGTTGACCTCGGCAGAATTTAAACTCGGAATGGGAAGACGGACGAAATGCAGCTAAGCATTTGCCCGCCTTGCTAACGATTCTACTGGCTCGCCGCCTTCACACATGTAGTTATTGATATACAGAAAGATGTGGTGGCTACGGCTAGAATACTTTTGGATATTGGGTTTGATTCATAATACCTGAAAATGGAGTTAAACAGCAACAACAACTTATCACAGTAATGTATTTGATAAAAACACGAACGCTACACATGATTTTGACATTCACGGCACTCAGTGGATACCAGACAACGAACGAAGAAGTCATTCGTTTGTATCAATTCACCGTTAGGACAAGTAAACACATCTAAGATATAGAAAGAGATTATTTAGCATAAGGTCAACGGTGATAGACATCTATGAGCAGTAGCATTTTAGCCATTACCATTCCATCATTTTCATGCCACCTCGATCCATATTAGTCAACATGTGATTTCTTTATTTAAAGACTGAAGTGTATGATTTGAGAGATGGCAAATGGGATGGTGTCGTCGGAGCTTCTGAGTTTGTTTGACACGCGTGAAAGTAGAACACCTAACCAGTATAAGTTATGTACTACTGTAAGCAATGACATCATAATGACATGAATATGTTTCGTTGGTTTCTTTTATCTTTTATTTGATTCGATCATTGGACTCCAGCCATATTGGAGCATGCCTTGAAGTATTTACTGGAACAAATAGACGCCAGTATTTATTTGCCTCTTATGCTGATACTTATTCTATCGTTGTCTTTTGCCGAACTGCTAGTTACGTGAACGTAAATACATCTCCAAATGTTGTCAAGTGGCGAGGGCGAGCACAGATATATACACTTAGAAGTGCTCAAGGTTTGGATTTAGAAGTGCTCAAGAGTAACTTGAGACGAAAGATATAAATATGTAATGTGAAGAAACAAAAGACCTGGTCATTCAATCCACAAACATGACTCCGATTAGAGATGGATTTAAAGGACAATTGTATATGTTAGATTAAAAATATATAAATACACAGACATTTTTAAAACTAATTTTTACTATACCGAATTTCAACTTCGCTGCTCATTGTATCTTTTGGTTCGTTTCCATCACCACTTCAGTCTTTCGGCAATACCTATACACGCATGTTTTAAAGTTCGTATGTCTGCATCCGGAAATCTATTACTTTACACATATATTTTTAACCAATCATGTACAATAGCCCTTTAAGTCCATCTCTAATCGGATGAATATGAATTAGGCTCATGAATCATGTTTGCGGATTGAATTACAAGGTCTTTTGTTTCTTCACATTACGCACACACACATGCACACACACACACACACATACACATACACACACACACACACGCACACATGTATATATATGTGTGTGTGTGTGTGTGTGTGTATTTGTAATATACAACACACACACATATATATATGTGTGTGTATTTATAATATACCACATATATAAATAAATAAATAAATAAATAACTAAATATATATATATATATATAAATTGTAAATCCAAAAGAAAAAAATAACAACAAAACTACAAAGGATTCCGCGGTACACGTGTTTCAAGCTCTACATGTGTATAATATAATATAACATAATATAATATGTGTATAATCTACAATGTAAAGCTATCTTCAGCCGCAAAAATTATCTCTCTCCCCGGAAATTATACCATCTCGACGTTGAAGTAAGAAGAAATGTGTGATGTAAGAGGTGAAGATCCTTTCGGTATTTTGTATAGTACTATATCTGGTATAATTCTCCACCCGGACATAATCTCTCCGGTCCTTCGAAAACCTTCCATACCTTGCGACGATTCATTCTTTTGGATTTACAATTTATTCCTTCACCGCAACCACTAGCTGGAATACACAGGTGCTTACAATTGTCAAGTATTACCTCTAATTTTCAATTTATATATATATATATATATATATATATATATATACGTATGTCCCAAACTTTGGCATCGAGAATTACACAAATACTAGAACTGGGCGCCACTGCATAGTGTCAAGGACTACAAATTTGACATCAAGACATGGGACAAGATACTGCAATAGCCTGGGGTTCAGAGGTTCACAGCTCTTCAATATCCTCCCGAAGGGCCTGGGGAACCTGCATGGGGTGGGTGTAGATGTCTTCAAAATAAAGCTGGACCTCTTACTGTCAAGTGTCCCAGATCAGCCAACTTCGCGGCAGAAGGTGCAGATGAGGGCAGCTGCATCAAACTCCCTCATGCACCAAATGTCAATTCCTAAAAAGCGTTCGTGAAGTAAAATTATGTAGCAACACCAAATGGCGGTGCCCCAGCATGGCCACAGCTCCTGGGCTGAAACTAGATATAAAATATATATATATTTATATGTTTGTATGTATGTATGTATGTATGTATGTGTGTGTGTGTGTGTGTGTGTGTGTGTGTGTGTGTGTGTGTGTGTGTGTGTGCATATTTCTTAATACAACGCCATCTTAATACAACGAAGAATAATAATGATAAGCATCTCCGTATTGTGATGTCATAATTCATGAAGAGTTTAAATTTCAAACTAGTAACACATTCAGAAAGATAAGAATATTTTTTTCTGTTAAGACAAATCCAATAGTTTTGTGAATCTTGTCAGTTTTACATGTTTAACAAACAATAAATTTGGAAATCTATGTTTTAAATTCTTAATAATTTTGTTACGTAAAAA
>NC_142937.1:25096710-25133459 GCF_046866305.1 Octopus bimaculoides
TATATGTTTTGTACGTGAGTATATTTATATATATATATATATCTGGCACGTGAGCATATGTAAGTGAGTGTATGTGTACATTATACATGCCTCTGTAAGTATCTTAATAATCATGGATACAAAAAAATCTTAATACTGTAGACGAAGCCAAATAAAAACACAAGAAATGAGATAACAATAAAAAAAAAACACCAACTGAAATACGACTATCCTATTAATTCAAGATGGCTAGTGATTGAAAAGACTTGAAATTATTATGGGAAATACAGAGATAAATTACATTTTGCATACTTAGATTTATGCACAAGTCATTGTGACCTTAGTCTTTTAGTGACCAGCTTTTGTATTTAATCCCCTCTGACACACTTCGATTATTTCAGCGAGAAGAGAAACGGGGGCCACGAGATTGACTTACCCTTTGATACACTTATACAGAAAGAGACTCTTTAAATAATGTGATCGACAATAGAGGAGAGGTTACAGGGAAACTTATAAACAAGAACGACAACGATACCTGCTGTAGCAGCGGTAACAACAGCAGAAACAACAACAACAGCCACAACTACTGCCACTACTACTACTACTACTACTACTACTACTACTACTACTACTACCACCACCACCACCAGCAGCACCACCACTACTACTACTACTACTGCTGCTGCTGCTACTACTACTACTACTACTACTACTACTACTACTACTACTACTACTACTACTACTACTACTGTGACACCGATGGTGACCGACGCCGGCGACGACGACGGCGTACAAGTCAAGTTTGATCAAGTACTAAGTGTTGATCTTCTTTTTGCTTTGATAAAAGACAAATAATCTCTGCTGGTCTTCGGTAGTCTTTTGAAAAGAAATCTCGATGCTGTCTCTGCATTCCAGCCACTTGATGTTGCCAAAGTAAATAGGAAAAAGTATATATAATCAATTCAATCGATTATACTCCTCATCAATATATTTATAGCAGTGAACCAAGAGAGGAAATCAATACAAAGTACTTTCTATCTGACCTTCATCATCGAATATAAGAAAGTACTGGACAGACAAATGAAGTGAACCTCGATCTCTCTATCTAGTTTTCTGTCTGACGTTGTTGAAATAACAGCCAAATCCTATTAAGTGATCTCCTGGAAGGATACATTGGTTAATCTAGTTTTAGTCATTCTACATTTGAATATTTGGTCATGACTGGCTGGGACACATTTGATTGTAGAAATGATCATCTGAAATAGACCTAAAACAGTGTTCCTCGACCATTTTCTTTACCTCGGGATCCCTTTGATAACTACTTTATTCTGGCGAAACGCTCTTGTCATTTATACCTACAAATTAGATTTATAGAAACTTCTTCCAAACTTCCTATTTTGCTTTCTACACATTAACTTGTGTAGGTTAAACTATGTAAAATATTAGAGAAAAAACACCCAGCTGTTTCTTGCAATACATAAGAATAGACATCTGAAGCAAGACTTTTCAGGGGCCCTGAAAATACTAATGTGGATCCCCAATTTACTATTTTGTTGCGCGGACCCTCAAGAATCTTACGTGGATCCTCAAGGGCCATATGGACCCCGATTGAGAACCACTGGCTAAAAATATTGTTTCTCGCAGAAAAGGTTCTGTGGAGTAAAAAAGAGGCGGAAAAATTGACAAGTTTAATTAGATGATTCCAAGCTTTTTAAACTTGTTCAATATAACTGCGATGAAAGCAGTATTATGCAAAAAACAAACGGTATTTTGACACCTTAGAAATATAGACTCTCGGAACAGGGCTGAAAATTTGGTTAATACTTATTTAATGGTGTTGGTGGTCATGGTGGTGTTGATGTATTTAACCGTATGTGTGATGTGGATGGGGTGGAGGCACAATAGCCCAGTGGTTAGGGCAGCGGACTCGCGGTCATAGGATCGCGGTTTCGATTCCCAAACCGGGCGTTGTGAGTGTTTATTGAGCGAAAACACCTAAAGCTCCACGAGGCTCCGGCAGGGGATGGTGGTGAACCCTGCTGTACTCTTTCATCACAACTTTCTCTCACTCTTTCTTCCTGTTTCTGTTGTGCCTGTAGTTCTAAGGCTTAGCCTTGTCACACTGTGTTACGCTGAATATCCCCGAGAACTACGTTAAGGGTACACGTGTCTGTGGAGTGCTCAGCCACTTGCTCGTTAATTTCACGAGCAGGCTGTTCCGTTGATCGGATCAACTGGAACCCTCGACGTCGTAAGCGACGGAGTGCCAACAACAACAAGGATGTGGATGGGGTTCTTGTATTTGTCAGAGTGGGGACCACTGACCTAAATATCCTTTCCAGAATAAAAGACGAAGGTAGACATAGGAAATTCAGCAAAACTACTAAAGTATTACGATCTAATAGTTATTGGCAAATATATCATAGGAGATATTTACTGAGATATAACAATATGATACTACATTTTCCGTAGTTGTTGTTGCTGTTGTTATTTAGCCGCAATGATAGTGCTAAGCATCACTGTCATTATCATTAACGATGATAATGATAATGATGCAGATGATAATGATGGTGATTGTGAAGGATGGGACGGCAATCGATTTAAGGGTGTGGATAGCATTTTGTGGTAAGTGACAATAATCAGCAGCAGGGTGATAATAATCAGCAGGAGGGGGATAATGATTGGAATAGCGATAGTGAGAATGACAATGGTAATAACGACATCACAGATACTGAGTAAAATTGAGGTAGCGATGGAGGATTGATGGGGGAAGTAGTAGTAGTAGTAGGAAGAGGAGGAGGAGGAGGAGTAGTAGTAGTAGGAAGAGGAGGAGGAGTAGTAGTAGTAGTAGTAGTAGTAGTAGGAGGAGGAGGAGGAGGAGATGGAGGAGGAGGAAGAGGGGAGGAGGAGGAAGAGGAGGAGGAGGAAGAGGAAGAGGGGGGAAGAAGAGGAGGAGGAGGAAGAGGAAGAGGGGGGAAGAAGAGGAGGAGGAGGAAGAGGAGGAGGAGGAAGAGGAGGCAGAAGTGGAGGGGAGGAGGAGGAGGAAGAAATGAAGGAAGAGTAAAAGCACGGCAGGAGGGGTGTGGACAACTGATATTCTGCTGAGCAAAGAAGTGTTGGGGGTGAGGGGGGAAGCAACCAAAAGGAAAAGAAAGGAGGAAGAAGAAAAGAAGAAAAAGAAAAAAAGTAGTTTGAATCGGCTAAAACGTGCAGACAGATTCATCATTGGTAGATTTCACTCTCTCATCCTCTACCGCCTTCTCTCACTCCCTCTTTCTGTCTTCCTTCCCCGTCTCTCTCTCTCTCTCTCTCTCTCTCGCTCTGTTTTCTTTGTCCCTCTCTCTCTCTCTCTCTCTCTCTCTCTCTCTCTCTCTCGCTCTGTTTTCTTTGTCCCTCTCTCTCTCTCTCTCTCTCTCTCTCTCTCTCTCTGTCTCTGTCTCTCTCCCCATTGTCGCCTTTCTCTTTTAGTCTTTCAGCTTTTAACTATTATCCAAACCGCTTCTGTGCTACGTTAGTTCTAACGCAATTTTGTATTCGAACTGTTTCTATCTGTACAGCATCGCATCAATACACTAAACCATCAATACACTAAACCATCAATACACTAAACCATCAATACACTAAACCATCAATACACTAAACCATCAATACACTAAACCATCTACTGCATTATCAGTACATATGCACTTTGGAAACATAAATCATTGACAAGATCAGAGATATGGGGAAACAAAGGAGGAAACAATGTGATTGTTGGAATTTCATCAAAGAAGACAGGATTAGAAAGAAACGGGAGGGGAAAATCATTATTCCCACCCACGTAGAAGAAGAAAAATAAAATATGGTTGTATTTATTTATTTATGTTTTTCAGGAAAGTCAGTAATTAGTTTTAGCTGCAAGCTTTCTATTTAGATCTAAAAGGGAGATAATCGAGTCAATAATCTTATTGGATTATTATGAGTGTGGTCAACACATTCGATGTGGTTGTTGTATTGTTTTATTTTGATGTTTCGCTGGGGAGGTAAGGGCAACGCTCGTGAATGATTATAATTTCAGGATCTTTGAGAATGGTAAATGAAATGAAGGAAGTGAAACTCAGACCAGTTATCTTGCCCAAATGCATGTAACTGTGTGATCTCTGCTAAATACGGCCAAGGATGAGGCGAAAGTTTGACACCGGGAGATGCATGGCTTAGTGGTTAGGGTATTCCGTTAGCGATCTTGAGGTCGTAAGTTCGATACCCGACCGTGCGTTGTGCCATTGAACATGACACTTTATTTTACGTTGCTCCAGTCCACTCAGCTGGCAAAAATGAGTTGTACCAGTAATTCAAAGGGCCAGCGTTGTCACATTCTGTGTCACGCCAAATCTTCCTGAGAACTACGTTATGGTTACGCGTGTCAGTGGAGTGCTCAGCCACTTGCAAGTTAATTTCAACTGAATGCGTCGTCGTAACCGATGAAATGTCAATACACCGGTAGACGGATAAGGTCAACCAACTAACAACTCAATGGAATAGCTGGAATTAATACCGCAAGGCGTCCACCACTCGAAAGGGACGAAAGGTAAAGTTGATCTCGGTGAGATTTGAACTCAACGTGTAATGAGTTGAAACAAATAAGAGGCGCTTTGTCGTCCGCTCTGCCGACTAACCACTCTAATTTGAATCCCGCCCTGATCGAATAAATCTATTTTACAGGTCGAAGATATCTGTTACTTGATTGAACAAGTCAGAAACCATCCTGCCTTTTATTTAGATTATAATATATTTAGCTGTACATCCAATGTGTGCTCTTATGCTTTACAGCGTGTTTTAAAGATTTACTGCGGTTTTAAAGGGGTCGATCGTTGCTTAGAAGCTCCCAGGACACAATAACCGAGTCTAGCCAGTTCTAAATGGGCAGCACGATGCATTATAATACTTCACATAAAGCATTATGTTTAATACATTCTGCAAGGGATGATTCATAATATAAATGATGTCCCATTCAGGAGGATATTTCACCCATTTAACACCGATTTTACCACACTGAAGTAGACGACTGAGCGTGATATAATCCTGTCGATTGCATAGATAAGTAAAATGACTGAGTCATGCACAAAACAAGCATTCTAAATGTTTTCTATGAGCTGCAATACATGAAGATACGAAATATTCTGGAAATTTCCAGGAAGTTATTTAATTAAAATCAGTTAGTGTATTTACATCTTAACTAAAATACATTACAAGCCAACTACGGGTGCTGATTGAAATCCACTATACCTCTCCCTCAAATTTGCGGCCTTGTATCTATATTCTCTTCCACAATAGGCACAAAAGCGTAAGGGCGAAGAGCTGGTAGAATCGTTAACAGCCGGACAAAATGCTTAGCAGCGTATCGTCCTCCTTTACATTCTGAGTTCAAATGCTGCAGGGGTCGATTTTTACCTTCGTTTTTTTTTAGTTTTTTCATGAGTTCATAGAAAAGATTTGGACCCCCACATTTTTCATAAAAATTATTTATAGAATAAAAACGCTTTTTGCCTATTAATTCAAAAACTTTGAAACGGAGACACTCCCACTTCTAATATCGTAGCCATATCGAGGCGGCGATCTGGCAGATTTGTTAGCAAGTCGGACGAGATGCTTTGCAGTATCTCACATGCACTTGCGCTCTGAGTTCAAATTCTGCCGGGGTCGACTTTGCCTTTCAAGTGTTCGGGGTGGATAAATTAAGTACCTGTTTCGCGTGCTTAACGATCCAATGAGGGGTATCACTACCTGTTCACTTAACCCATTAGAAACAGTAGTCAAATATTTTTTCAGTTCATACTCTGTCATTATAGAAAAGAAGGACACTTTGAATAATGTAGTCGTCGTTGCACTGTTTCTGAGGAAATGAATGAATGATCAAAGCCAGAATGCTTTCGCATGGAGCAACGGATTCTTGACTGACATCAACTTAAATAGCAACTATGACGACGAAAGCAATAACAACAGTGATAATTAATGACATGAAAGAACGGTGGCTCTTGTGTTTCTCTTCATGGAAACAGTATTCATTGGGATACTTGAATTTAGGAGTGTTGGCAAACATATGAGGCTGCTGAAAACATATCGATAGGGTAAGTGATAACCAGCAAAGCGACTGACCACGCGTGACACATGACTGCGACTACGCTGTGTTTATGATTGCCATCCGTCACTGTAAACGAGCTCTAAGTAGGTCTTTGATGTTTAGAACAAGATCAACCAGTTCTGAAGATAAATCAACTGCCACCATTTGGTCATTTAGAACACTTGGGTTAGATCTGAATGATATTTATATTTCTTCGCAAATTTAGCAAGTCAAGCGAATTCGTGGAGGTCCTGTGGTTAGTTCAATTTAAATACACAGTATAAGTATATAATATAGCCTCAGTATAAAAAATTGGTAAATATTTCGCTAGCGTGTTGAAACCTAACTGTGATCTTTCAGGAAACAGGAAACATTTTTATCAAAAATCTTAATTCCTATATCATTCAGAACTGATTGACCACGTGTATCTGTTAACTAACCCAGTTAGCACTAGCATTATACTCTCTCAAAGATAATGTATAGTATTTCAGAAAACACATGGTTTTGGTATCTCGATACGTAAACTTAAAGCCACAGAAACAACAGTCACGAAATTCTAGAAGACCTTCTATAGAATATCTAGTTTAATAAGGCCGCGAGCGAGAAGAAACGTTAGCACGCCGGATCGACTTTGCCTTTCATCCTTTCGGAGTCGATAAATTAAGTACCAGTTACGCACTGAGGTCGATGTAATCGACTTAATCTCTTTGTCTGTCCTTTTTATTTCCTCTGTGTTTAGCCCCTTCTGGACAATAAAGAAATAAGAAACGCTAGCACGCCAGGCAAAATGCTTAGAAGTATTTCGTCTGTCTACGTTCTGAGTTCAAATTCCGCAGGGGTCGACTTTACCCTTCATCTTTTTGGGGGTCAATAAATTAAGTACGATTTTCATACTTGGGTCTATCTAATCGACTGGCACCCTCTCCAAAATTTCGGGCCTTGTGCCTTGAGTAGAAAAGAATATCTAGTTTGCCATTTCTTACAATTTATATTTACTACGTAAGTTTAAGTCTCAGCAATCAAAACTCTAATCTGTGTTTGTGAACAAATATTTTCTGTAGTAAGAAGCAATTACATCAGTAAATTAATTATGGAGTACTTGAGACACAAATAGAATCAAATTCTTGATTATTTGGTTGAAAGATGTTAGAAAATGTGTTTTGTCACAAAATTTATACAGCCACACACACTCACACACATTATCTATCTATTTATCTATCTATCTATCAGTGGCGAGAGGTGAGTAGGAAACTAGAGCATGCATTCCTCCCACACACACACACACGTCGAGGTGGGTGGGGATTTCCTAGTGTTCAACTCTCCTCCGTTTTCCGTGAAAAGTGTAGTATTATATGCTTTGAGATATGACAAGTCCGATTATGAAAATAATTTTCCTCCTACAATGCACTGATTTGAGGTACTTAGTAAGACACGAGAAACGTACATGCAAATATTTCCAAAATATATACAGGAATCCCGTGATTAGTGCGCGAAATTTTTAAGACTTTCCCCTAATATAAGCGGTGTCAAATTTGATTAGCACGTTTTAATAATTTTTTTTTCTTTTTTGTCTTTTTTCGCGCAATTCCTTTGAAACATTGGCAGCAGCTCATCTTCAGTTCCCCACCAACCCTTCACGAATAAGATATATTCAAAATAAATCGACAAAAACTCCTTGAAATTCTACAAAAAAATCGTGTAGTTGTTCGGCTTTTTTCTTTTTGCATGACTTTATAGAAAAGATGTGAACCCCCAAACTTATTTTTAATAAAAATTATTAACAAATAAAACACGCTATTCGCCTATTAATTGAAAAACTTTGAAACGGAAACACTCCCACTTCTAATATCGTAGTCATGTCGATGCAGCGTGCTGGCAGAGTTGTTCGCAAGTTTGACGAGACGCTTTGCAGTGTTTCGCCCGCACTTGGGCTCTGAGTTCAAATTCCAACGAGGTCGACTTTACCTTTCATCGTTTCGGGGTCGATAAATTAAGTACCAGTTACTCACTAGGGTCGATGTAATCGACTTAAAACTTTTGTCTGTCCTTGTTTGTCTCCTCTATGTTTAGCCCCTTGTGGGCAATAAAGAAATAAGAAATTCTGCCATGTTGGCTTGGCGATAACTATTAATATCCAGTACCACTGCCGTAGTCTCCTCTAGAGAGACTTACAAATATCAATATTTCTATTTTTCAAAACCAGTGGATGTATTCCACTGAATTTAGGTAAATAATCCTTCGTACAAACAGTCAGTAGCGACGCCTGATGGTTTCGGCTGTACCTGTACAGGTAACGACGATTTGATCACTATAAACAAATCATCCGTGTGGTTGTTCAGTAAGAAATTGCCGAACCCTCATACGTCATCTAACGACGAGCGTGTTCATCTTATATATACACTACACACACACATACACAAACATATATACATTATATATTTGTTGATCCTGAAAGTGTGTTATATGTAGCTGTGCTGCAAAATTTAGCTCTTCTGGTCGTAGTTCTACAAATCGTTTGTTGACAGTTAACGTAGAGAACGATTAGTTAAGGATGGTCAAGTGGTGAGTTAAGGGATTTCCGCGGTTAGTTTTCTGCTACGTACCTATATTAAAGTCATCAGCAGCCAGATTAAAAGATCACATTGAAGCTTGTCACCAGTAGACATGTCCTATGTCAATCAGAATACTAGCCATAAAAAGGAAAAGTCACGACCAAACTTAGGGTTGTTTAGCTTTTGGTTGTGTCTACTAGCTGTGTGAGCTTATTTTATCATAATTTGACTGGTCTAATCCTGGGATCTCGTATTTGTTGTTGATGAATCGTTAATCGCATTCTCATTTACTTGTATACATACATAGAAAGATAGACAGACGGGCAGACACACACACGCACACACACAAACACACATGGAGACACACACATGCAAACAATAGTATAAACACATACATAAGCACATATATATGAAATGAAAAATCCATGTTTTTCTCTTTCATTTTTCTTTACTCTATAGTATTTCAGAATTATTAGAATTCTAGTTATCGCTTTTTGTAATTTCAATCTTTTTTTCTAAATTGTTACCGTCTAATGTGCGTTCTTATAGCAACAGAAATGGTTTATTTTGTCTAATATCTAAGTTGATGTTTTCAAAGTCGAGTGTAATAAAACTCGCAGTAATGAATATTTTCCATAGATAGATGTGTCTAAGTGTATGTGTGTGTGTCTGAATTAGAGTGCTTGAGTGTGTATGTATTTGAAAGGAGATATGTGTGTGTATGTATCTGAGAGTAGATACAAGAAAAAGCAAAGCAAAAAAATTGATACCCCCTCAAAGAAGAGAACAAGACAATATGTTCACGATAATAATAAGCATGAAAATTAAAGAAACCACGATGAGACATCTGTAAGTAGTATTACATTGAACACTCTATATGTTAGTATTGAATACTTTCTACTTACATACATACATACATACATATATACATGCATACATACGTGTGTGTGTGTGTGTGTGTGTGTGTGTGTGTGTGTAGGTATTTTCGGGAATAGGTAAGTTCAGCAATTTGTATGAAATTACTAATGATTCATATTGTAAGTTGCTGAATAACACAATTTTATTATCACTGTAGCTGCTGCTGCTGCTACTACTACTACTACTACTACTACTACTACTACTACTACTACTACTACTACTACTACTACTGCTGCTACTACTACTCACGCACGCACACATACATACGCATGCACAAACATGCACATACACACAAACACACACGCATATATATATATATATATATATATATATATATATATATATATATGTATATATGCTGTGAGGTAAGTAGCTTGCTTACGAACCACATGGTTCCGAGTTCAGTCCCACTGCGTGGCACCTTGGGCAAGTGTCTTCTACTATAGCCTCGAGCCGACCAAATCCTTGTGAGTGGATTTGGTAGACGGAAACTGAAAAAGCCCGATGTATATATATATATATATATATATATATATATATATATATATATATATATGTATGCGTGTGTATATGTTTGTGTGTCTGTGTTTGTCTCCCCAGCATCGCTTGACAACTGACGCTGGTGTGTTTACGTTCCCGTAACTTAGCGGTTTGGCAAAAGAGAACGATAGAATAAGTACTAGGCTTACAAAAAATAAGTCCTGTGGTCGATTTTCTCGACTAAAGGCGGTGCTCCAGCATGGCCACAGTAGAATCACTGAAACAAGTAAAGAGACATATGTCTGTAAATACATATAGAATGATGGATGGAAAGATAGATACCCGATAGATAGATAGATAAATAGATAGCGAGAGAGAAAGAGAGAGAGATAAACAGCTAGATATAGGTAGTTAGAGATATCTAATATAGATACCGATTATGTTAAAAGACGCCGTCTTTCTCTGCAGAGAATGGAGTACGTAAATGAATTATTCATCCCATTTTTACAGTAGTATCATTGTATCATTGGCTATATTGTTAACTTCACTAATGTATCCTGCTTTAATATGCTAATAAGACGCTTCACTTATTTTTATATTGCTATCTACATCACTAGCTGAATACAGCCATTAATGAACACAAAATATACAAAAATACGGCAAAATAAATCAACATATATATACTAACAGTCGCGTTAACACCAGTGCTGTTTATTTGACAACAAAATGATAATTTGAAACAAAATTATCGATTTGTTATCCAATAAATGCATCATAATAATTCAACAACAGAATTGCTTTCTTAATTATGTACAATAGTATTTAATAAAATCACCAAAATTTACAAATTTTTTTTTTTTTTATTCGCCGATGAAATTTGTATTCTCGTTCAATTGCAGTTCTTCTGAAGTTCGAGTTCCGGAATGTTTAATGTCATCCGTCGTGTTTCTGTCATTAAAACAATGCATTTAGTCACATTCATATTCTCCGATTTCTTGTTCCGTTTACTCTGCATCTCTTCTCTCTCTCTCTCTCTCTCCCTCTCTCCCCTCTCTCTCCGCATCGCCGCATATACGTATATATATATATATATATATATATATATATATATATATATATATATATATGTGTGTGTGTGTGTGTGTGTGTGTGTGTGTGTGTGTGTGTGTGTATACAAATATATATGCATACACACACACACACACACATATGTATATATATATATATATACATATATACGACGGGCTTCTTTCAGTTTCCGTCTACCAAATCCACTCACAAGGCTTTGGTCTGCCCGAGGCTATAGTAGAAGACACTTGCCCAAGGTGCCACGCAGTAGGACTGAACCCGGAACCATGTGGTTCGTAAGCAAGCTACTTACCACACAGCCACTACTACGCATATTTGCGAATGAAAAAAATTAAATCCGAGTGAATTCCTACAATTTTAGAGGAAGCGGTAAGTTGATGATAACGACCTTACTGCTCAACTGGTACTTATTTTGTCGACCCTCAAAAGGCAAAGTCGACTCAGGTGGAATTTGAACTCAAAATGTAAAGCCGGAAGAAATGCCGGCACGCATTTTTGTCTGGTGTGATTACGCTTCTGCCATCTCTCCATCCACCTCATTAACACTTCGATATTAGTCTAAAATATTGGCACAGACCAGCAATTTCAGAGGAAGGAGTTAGTCGATTACACCAACTGCACTGCTCAGTTGGTACTTGTCTTATCGATCCTGAAAGGCAAAATCGAACTTAGCGGCATCTGAAGGCAGAACGTAAGGTTTTGAAGAAACACCGCTATGCGTATTGTCCGGCGTCCTAACGATACTTCTCGCTCACCGCCTTAGTTGCAATTTCCAAATTAAACAAAGAAGACAATGGATGGATAATGTTGTCCCTGACATAAGTACCCTCGAAATCCTATTGAGTATAGCTAAAGTGTCTTTGAGCATAGATCTGCTCATTTACGGTCGACTTCGATATAATCGATAACAGCAACGACGACTTCAATGACAGCACTACTACAC
The DNA here is from genome assembly GCF_046866305.1 of Octopus bimaculoides. NCBI lineage: Eukaryota > Metazoa > Mollusca > Cephalopoda > Octopoda > Octopodidae > Octopus > Octopus bimaculoides. The sequence goes on from NC_142937.1 coordinate 25,108,772, forward strand.
CAACATCAAGATAAAAGATAATACGCTAATTTGGATTATGTTTCAGTGTCTATGGTACGCTATTCAATTAGACAGAGGCATGACACAAACAGGACTATGAATCTGAGACCTGATTCATCGACTCACCGAGTTAATAACTGGCACTCCGTCGGCTACAACAACGTAGGTTCAGTTGATCCGATCAACATAACAGCTTGCTCATGAAATTAACGTGCAAGTGGCTGAGTACTCTACAGACACGCGTACACATAATGTAACACTCAGAGAGATTCAGCGTGACATAAAATATGATAAGGCTGGCCCTTTGAGTTGCTGGTACAACTCATTGTTGCCAGCTGAGTGAACTGGAGCAACATGAAATAAATCACCTTGCTTAAGGACACAGCTCGCCGCTAGATGTCGAACTCAGTAGCAGCTAGTATAACACTCTGTTGTACGCATTGAAGCTAGGTTTCATTTCAGAATCTCTTGCTATGGCTCAGTTCGGCCAGGTTTCTGGTGGGCGTGAGGCAGAAGTCCTGCAAATAACGATGAGTTTATAATGATGAGTTCCTCATTCTCTCCTGTCTATAAGATAAGAAAAGAAATCAATGCCAAATTAGAAATAAATGATAATAGCAAATACAAATAGAGATCAGAGTAACTGAAGCATAATTGCAATCTTGTTAGTGGAAATGTGTCAAAATGTCAGCCTTTCGTGTAAACATAAATTTAATTCTTTTACTTTATCAAATTACTGTTAATGAGTGTTCTAACCCACTCCTCCTCTGGTGAGGTGGTAGACGTCACAACCGATTAAGTGCTGTGTACCCGAGACAGTGAAGGCACTTAGAGGTGGTTACACAGTTTTCGGATCTTTTTTAAAACGGGGGCCACATTTTTCATTAACGAAACACTTTGAAACTTGGAACACTGGTAGAATGTGTCATATAAAACATCTTTTTCTCTTAGTCTTCTTTAAAAAAAAAAGAAATCCATAAGTTATTCCATGTTAAAGTTGTCGTATTTCTCTAATTTCAACCAATCACTGACGTCCATTCAACCGATATACATTAAGTGCCGACTACATAAACAAACGATTCTGAAACAATTAACCCTAACCCTAACCCTAGGGTTAGGGTTAGGGTTAGGGTTAAAGCAAATTTAAAATGAAAAAAGCAAATAAAACGAAGGTATGGAGATTAAATACGCTTTACATCGCTTAATCAGCCAAAGGAGTAAATGTAAACAACTGAATACTTGTTAGTGATTGGTCGAAATTATCGAAATAAGACAATTTTTTACATGAAATAAATTCGAATACAAAAATATTTTTCTGTTCTATAACACAAAATAGATAAATATACGAAGTTTGAAAGTCTTTCCGTACCAAAAACACTACGTAAAACATTAATGAAAAATGTGGCCCCCGTTTTAAAGTAGATCCCAGTTTTCTAGATATAATAGCCAATACTCTGATAATGCAATCGAAGGCACATTATGTCAGAGAAAAAAAAAACGGAATGGTTGCAATGAATCTCGAAAGATTTTGAATTTAGAGAGAATTTAGAGAGAATTAAAGAACACCGTCAACAGCAAATACTACTACTACTACTACTACCCACTACTACTACTACTAATGCTGCTGCCTCTACTACTATTACTTATACTATCACTACTACCACTATTACTACTACTGCTGCTGCCGCCACCACATCTGCTGCCCCTGCTGCTGTTGTTGAGGGAAAGGAAGCAGACTTCAGGTGGCCATTCGACCAGCTAAACTTATCCGTTAAATTTTCCTCGATGACTCATCGAGGCCAAATTTTTCCTTCGACATAATAAAGTACCAGTGAAATAGTGAGAACGATCTAATCGAATTAACTCTCTTTTTAAAACTGCTTGCCTTAATACATTTTCTAAAAAGGACGGCAGAATCGCTAGAGTGTCGGATAAAATATTTTGTGACATTTCTTCCGACTCTTCTTTCAGAGCTCACATTCCACCGAAGTCAACTATAGTTTACCCCATCCCCTCAAAATTACTGGTCGTGAGCCAAAATTAGAAAGAATTATTGCATTTTCTTACAGGGCAGTGAGCCGACAGAATCGATAGAGTTCACATAATGCGGAGGTCAACTTTAATTTTCTCCTCTCAGCCAAAATTAGAAACACTTATTAGATTTTCTACTCCAAGGTGGCATACTCGCGGAATCAATCGGACAAAATTCATCTCACCGAAGTCAACCTTCACTTTTCATCTTTCTAAAATCGATAAATCAAAACACAAGTCAACAGTTAGTGTCGATGATCATATATTTTTGGCCTTGTGCTTAAATCAGAAACCAATATTTTATTTTCTGAAGGCGGCGAACTGGCAGAAACGTTAGCACGCTGGATGAAATGCTTAGCGGTATTTCGTCTGTTTTTACGTACTGAGTTCAAATCTGTCGAGGTCGACTTTGCCTTTCATCCTTTCGAGGTCGGTAAATTAAGTACCAGTTGCGTACTGGGGTCGATCTAATAGACTGGAACTCCTCCCCCAAAAATTTCTGGCCTTGTGCTTAAATCAGAAACCAATATTATATTTTCTGAAGGCGGAGAGCGGGCAGAATCGTTGGCATGCCAGACGAAATATTTAGCGGTATTTCGTCTGTTTTTACGTTCTGAGTTCAAATCTGCGAGGTCGACTTTGCCTTTCATCCTTTCGGGGTCGATAAATTAAGTACCAGTTACGCATTGGGGTCGATGTAATCGACTTAATCCCTTTGTCTGTCCTTGTTTGTTCCCTCTATGTTTAGCCCCTTGTGGACAATAAAAAAATAAGAAACGTTAACATTCTGAACAAAATGCTTAGCGGCGTTTCATCCGTCTTTACATTTTTAGTTCAAATTCCGTAAAGGTCGATTTAGTCTTTTATTCTTTCGGGGTCGATGAAATAAGTACTAGTTTAGCACCGAAGTCGAGGTAATCTCGACCCCCCCCCCATCACCCAATTTCGGGCTTTAGACCTATAGAAGAAAGTATTATTAAATTTCCTCGTAAAATCTGTGACCACTCTGTCTACGTTAGAGCAGAAAAGTGTTACATTAAGACTTCTTTGATTACATCGGAAGCAAGAAAACAGCTGAAATGATTTGGTATAACAAAGTTTCAAATATCCATAGAAACATTTAGAGTAATGAACAATTATGATAATGAAAAATAATATAATTGTATTATTGGGAATAAAAAAAAGATTTCGTTGTTTTTGTTTTTTTTTTTATCTCAGAATAAACATGTTTTGAAAACAAAAAGAAGACAGAAAGCAACACAGTGTTTATATTTTTGAACCAACTCAATAATTATACATTTTTCTTTAGTTCCTATGATGATAAATAATGGGTTTCTTGCATGAAATCAATACCTCGCTTGTTATATCGATCAAATCTAAAATCTTTGGATATATTCATCTGTAAAGTATTTCCTTAATAAACTTGCTCTTGTTTCTCAATATAGTCTTACTCGTTAAAATTCTATACTTATGCATGCTCTGCAAGAAAATACAAAAGCCAGCACGAAAAACATACCGAATCCACCCCGCTTCTACCTCATAAAGAAAAAAACATCCCAATGACTATTATTATATAAAGATATTTATTGTTATTCACCAGAACATCTTTTCATCAAGTCTTTCTTTTTACTTTCTTTTCAAAACAAAGAACAATTGAATTCCGGTTGATAGTTATGCATTAATAATTCTTAAGTATGGTTCTTTCGCTTGAAATAACTCATAATGGTTTTTTACAGTGGAGCAATGAAACACAGTTTGAAGGAAGAGTATTATCGATTGAATCGGTCGCAATATATAACTGGTACCTCATCGAGCAAATGAGATAGTCACTATGTGGTCGCTCTATATATTAGAAACAGCAGCCGGAATAATCTCTGTATCTTGTGAAAATAAGTTTTTGGAAGAATGTAATTTTATAATAGTAGATAGCTTATTGGGATAAAGTAGCCGTCCACAGGAATTACTCTGTCGTACATTGGGAAAATGTACTAGTAGATACGTTATCACTAAAACAAAGAACGTGATATTGATAATTGAAAGGTAAACTTATTAGCTTTGCTTAGGTAGGACTAACTAACCTGATGGTATATAACTACTCTCTACATGTTATGCTTAAGGAGAACACTAGACAGCAAGTGGCTGAAAAATGTCCGAAATTAAACGATTGAGACGACAGAAGACATCAACAGAATCAGTGACGAATTAAGCCGCAAACGTTGGAACTAGATCAGACACGTCCTCAGAGAAGATCGAGAAAGCGGCTGTATGATGGTACTAACGTGGACGCCGGGGTGGGGTGGGGGAAAAGAGCAGCAAGGAACTCTAAAGTCACAGGACGAAGGACCATTGACGAGCGAGGGTAGAGAAACTGGAATGAGACCAGAACATTGGCAGAAAACTGAACTGGCTGGAGAGATCATGTTGCGGCTTATGTGCCTCATGTCACGGAAAGAAATATGTTAGTAACTGACATGTTATTTTAATAACCCTCGAAGATGAACGACAGAGTGGTACTTTGGTAGGATTCACATCTCAGTAAGAAAGAAAATGCGAATAAGTGATACCAGGTATTGATTATACAGTTCTATATTTAAGAGATGAGGAATTATGTACATTATTTACATTATTTACATTTGACGGATATTTGTCCTCATCTTGTTTGTTGTTAACACGACATTTGTTGTTAACCACTACGCCATATGCCCACGGGCATATGGCGTAGTGGTTAATAGGGTGGGTTACTAACCCGAAGATTCCGAGTTCGATTCCAGGCAGTGACCTGAATAATAATAATAATAATAATAACAACAACAACATCGAAAAATACCTTAGGAATGAGGACCCAGGTTTGAAATTCCCCCAAGACACCTGATGAAGGCTGGAGTGTATATCAGCTGAAACACTGTGTTAATAACAAACAAGACGAGGACAAATATCCGTTAAATGTAAATAATGTAAATAATGTAAGGTATTGATTTTATTACTCAAACGTTTATTGCAAATCATCGCCCCTAACAGTAATCAGTAGTCTACCTATTTTATCAATCTCCGAATGTCAGAGAAAACTTCCTCGCCAACCCTAATAAAGAAAGGCAGTGGGAAAATCTTCAAAATAGACTCGGCAGATAACGAGTCCTGCTCTTGCTCGCGACATTAGTTGTTCAACGAAACTGTACACATCATCAATGTTTCGACACTGAATGAGCGCATGCAAAACAGTGTGATCGTCCAAGTTATCTATCAACTTGATCGATCTGTCTGTTTAGAACTCCATGACACAGTCTGATAACTGATATCATTGACAGTGGCAGTGGATATAGTGGTAGAGATATTGTGGCTGTGAGACTGTTTGCTACTGGGAGACCTGATCTAAGTGTTATGGAGCTGGTGTCGGAGCTAATGCAGTTAAGGTTGCCATTGTTGGGAACTAAAGAGTTGGTACTGATGCTTTTTTCTCTGTGCTAACACAGATTGGCCTTTTGTAACCGGAGTGGTGACGACAGTGCTGGTATAAATAGATGTGATATCCTTCCTTTTGTGGGTGTGTAGTAAGTAGCTTGCTTACCAACCACATGGTTCCGGGTTCAGCTTACTGCGTGGTACCTTGAGCAAGTGTCTTCTACTAGAGATTCGGGCCAACCAAAGCCTTGTGAGTGGATTTGGTAGACGGAAACTGAAAGAAGCCCGTCGTATATATATATATATATATATATATATATATATATATATATATATACGTGTGTGTGTATGTGTGTGTGTATGTGTGTGTGTGTATGTGTGTGTATGTGTATGTGTGTGTGTGTGTGTGTGTGTGTTTGTCCCCAACATCACTTGACAACAGATGCTGGTGTGTTTACGTTCCCGTAACTTAGCGGTTCGGCAAAAAAAAAACGATAGAAAAAGTATTAGGTGTACAAAAAATAAGTCCTGGTGTCGATTTGTTAGACTAAAGGTGGTGCTCCAGCATGGCCGCAGTCAAATGACTGAAACAAGTAAAAGATTAAAAGAGTAAAAGAGTTGATGCTCGTGTTCACAGTGGTTTTACTTATATGTTGTTGTTGAAGATAGGGTTTTCTTGTTTGATACACTTTTGCTTGTTCTTCAGCTATTTCTATTTCCACTCTCCTCAACGGGGAACTTGGTTGTATTGAAGAGGAGTCCTTCCGAGACAACATATCCTTTACCATACTCACAATATAAATAAAAACGTATTTAACTCTTAAATCTTGCAAACAAGACCGAAAAAATTTAAAGGAACTCTAAGGGATTTTCCATACATTCATGCATATTTTATGGCGCCATTTATGGTCAAAATAGCAACATACCTGTTTAATCTCTGCAGATGTTGTATAAGGAACATTGGATTCCAACAGAGTAGTTAAAAATATTAAAAGATATTACATAGAAATTGAGAGCTTAAAATAAAGAATATATGATGAGATAAATAACAAAAAAAAAAAAAAAGATTTTAAACACAGATAAACTAGAAAAATATTAAATCTATAAATATTGAGAATTTCAATTGCAAAGAAAGAATCTACAGAAGCAAAGCTTGTAAAAGAAATATAAAACAGCAAATATAGATCATTGCATACCTACGCAATATTTACTAACAAAAGGAGAAATATTATTCTGTATTGGATAATATGAACACAACTGAATATGAGAAAAATCTGAAGGTCAAAATAACCTGAAGATGGAATTGTGTACAAGAATACCTTAGGATCGAAATAGTCAAATAATTAAGATCGATATTTTTATCGACTGACAATATACCCTCCTAAAGGTAAAACTTAATAAAGTAAAGGTAATGAAAACGTATAATAAACTATCATAGGTAGGTTTGCAACAGATTCAAATGTGAATTTCAGCAGAATAAGTCAACTAGTCTATGGTATATAAGATGAACGTTATATTGCTACAAATCTAAAAAAAAAGTATGGAAAACAAACATAAAATGAAAAGTAATTGTCTTTCAAATATTTCATTCAATGAGATCTACAATCATAATATATGAACTAATAAAATGGATGCAATATAAAGACAAATATCGCAGGAATACAAAATGAAAGGTTGAGTAGTTGAAATCAAAGAAAGCTTAATCTAAATTGCATAGAACGAATCACCGAAAAAAAAAAGTCAACAGTTTATCTAAATACTGCTTTGGGTTGTAGTTGAAATGCTTATCTTCATTGAACATAAGTATTTGGACTCCAGACTGAAAATAATTTTACCAAGAACTTTTTAAAACCAGAACAGAAACCATAGTCATGGCTGTGTGGTGAGAAGCTTGCTTCCCAACCACATGGTTCTGGGTTCAGTCTCACTGCGTGGGACTTTTGTCTTCTACTATAGTCTCAGTCCGACCAAAGTCATGTGAGAGAATTTGGTAGACGGAAACTGAAAGATGCCCGTCATATTTGTTTGTGTATCTATATATATATAGATATGTGTATGTTTCCACCCACACCACATTGTGTAACATAGCGGCTCAGCGCAAGTGACTGATAGAATAAGTACTAGTCTTGAAAAAAAAAAAAATATATTGAGGTTGATTCATTCGACTAAAATTCTTCATGGTGATGCCCCAGCATGGCTGCGGTCTAGTTACTGAAACAAATAAAAGATAAAATATCATTGAGGTGTTAATAATGGTTTCAAATTTTGGTTCATTATTGCTGTAGTGATAATTATTTCCAAGTTTGGAACACGGTCATCGATGAAAAGGGGCGGAGCAAGTCGATCACATCAGCCCTGAATCTGAACTAGTACTTATTCTTTTCTACTCTAGGCCCAAGGTCCAAAATTTTGGAAAAGGGGGCCCGGTCGATTAGATCAACTCCAGTACAGAACTGGTACTTAATTTATCGACCCCGAAAGGATAAAAGGCAAAGTCGACCTCGGCGGAATTTGAACTCAGAACGTAAAGACAGGCGAAATGCCACTAAGCATTTCTTCTGGCGTGCTAATTTTTCTACCAGCTTGTCGCCTTAAAACTATATTCTTTTCTGCTCTAGGTACAAGGCCAGAAATTTTTGGGGAGGCGTTCTAACGATTCTTATTTCTTTATTGCCCACAAGGGGCTAAACATAGAGGGAACAAACAAGGACAGACAAAGGGATTAAGTCGATAGCATCGACCCCAGTGCGTAACTGGTACTTAATTTATCGACCCCGAAAGGATGAAAGGCAAAGTCGACCTCGGCGGAATTTGGACTCAGAACGTAACGGCAGACGAAATACCGCTAAACATTTCGCCCGGCCTGCTATCGATACTGCCAGCTCGCCGCTTTAATTCAGGTACTAATAATCCTTTTTACTATAGGTACGAGGCCTGAAATTCTAAGATGGCAGAGATAGTTGATTACATCGGCCCAAGTACCTGAGTGATACTTATGTCATTGATCCCGATAGGATGAAGGTCATAGTCATCCTGGGTGGAATTTGAACTCAGAACGCTAGGATGAGCAAAATTCTGCTGCTGCTAAAAAAAAAAAAAAAAAAAATTTGTAATGCCAGCAAGGAGCATGCCGAAAGGTTTTCTCTGCAATGGAAAATAAGGAACTGTCAATATGAGAGACTACGGCACTCCGTCGATTACGACGACGAGGGTTCAAATTGATCCAATCAATGGAACAGCTTGCTCGTGAAATTAACGTGCAAGTGGCTGAACACTCTACAGACACGTGTACCCTTAACGCAGTTCTCGGGGAGATTCAACGTGACACAGAGTGTGACAAGAGTGGCTCTTTGAAATACAGGTACAACAGAAACAGGAAGAAAGAGTGAGAGATTGTTGTGGTGAAAGAGTACATAGCAGGGTTCGCCACCACCCCCTGCCAGAGCTTCGTGAAGCTTTAAGTGTTTTCGCTCAATAAACACTCACAACGCCCGGTCTGGGAATCGAAACCGCGATCCTATGACCGCGAGTCTGCTGACCTAACCACTGGGCCTTTGCGTCTCCACAATGAGAAACTATCTATGCTTTCTCAGCATATATATATGAAAACGTTTATAAAAATTAAGTGACTTTTTTAAAGTGATTTTAATATAATTTAATACTATTTCATACTTTTTGAATTTATAAATTATTTCACATGTTAAATATATGTATTTGGAGATATTTGAGCAGAATTCCGTTGTTATAAATTAAAAACATTATTCGGAAAATATTAAGCTAATTAAAAATAAAATTGATTTATTTTCCCTCAATGTAGAAATGAAAATGAAACCAATACTTATATATATATAACTAAAATGAAAAGTAAAATATTTATGAAAATGTCGATGAAAAACGGAAACTAAGATTATTTTTCAACTTAGCCTCCAGAAAAGCACAAATGCAGGGCAAATAAAATCAGATAAACAAATATAGTGCTATGAATGACTATTACTATTTCAATAGTATTATTGCTTGGAGAGCTGTATCATGGATACTTGAAACGAGAGAGAACTGGTTTATTAGCCTGTACATGAGCAATCTGTATCCTGTTACTAGCTGTTAGATCGTTAATCCATAGGCAATATACTTAATCACTGTAAAGCCTATCTCTGTCTTTTATTTGTTGCACTCATTGGACTGCAGCCATGCTGGGGCGCAACTTTGAGGGTTTTACTCGAATAAATCGGCCCCATTTTACGTCTGCTACTCATGCAATCAGACACTTTTGCCGAACCGCTATGTTGCGGGGACGTAAATGAAGCAACACTCGCTGTCAATCGCGCATATATATATATATATATATATATATATATATATATATATATATATATATATATATATATATATATACATACATATGCGGGCTTCAACACAGTCTCTATCAACCATATTCACTCAGACGGTATTGGTAGATCTGAGGCAATAGCAGAAGACATTTAAATACAGACTCAGGTTACGAACAACTAAGACTTTCATTCTTTCAGATTTGATAAAATAAGTATCAGCTGAGCCCTGGGGGTCAATGTAATCGACATAACCCTCCCGCGAAATTGCTGGCATTGTGCCAAAATTTGAAACCAATATTGCGAAAATTAGTTGAAGCGTCGAGCTCGCAGAATCGTTGGCTTTGCCTTTTATCCTTTCGTGGTTCATAAAATAAGTACCAGTTGCGCACTAGGGTCGAATTAATCGGCTTACTTCCTTCCTCGAAATTGTGTCAATATTACATTATTTTTCCTGCTTTTCTGTTTTTTTTCTTTTTATTTATTTCAACTCAGTTTCAGCTTATTTCCTTGGTCTGCTATTATCCTTTCAACTAAGTACTTGAAGTAATAATGGTTCGTTGATATATTTACTTGTATGCGTATGTCAGCCACCGTTAATATTCTTATTTTTAAGAACAACTCATAGTATAGAGTATGACTGCATCGCTTTTCTAATTACGTAACGTATTTTTCAATGAAGATAAATTAAACTGTATATTTCCACCATTTTTTATTTTCTAATGGGAAGACCAAGTAAAGCTTTTATGCTATTATTAGTATGTACTCCCAGATATTGAGATAATATATAGCGGTTAGATTTCTTGAAGTAACAATTATCTTCTGACGTAAACGACTTTGATTCTGAACCCCAATTATAAGGTATTCAAGCAGAAAGTCTCATTCAGCCACACAAGCTTAGATAAATTTACATTGTCGCAAAAATCCTTTTGCTTCGTTTGCACTATGAATACATTTGTTGAGTAATCGTACGTTTCCGACTTTTTTTCATTTTGAAAATCAATTATCTTCTTAATTGTTCAAGTTTTATGTCTCTGGCAACCCTGATATTTCACTTGGTCTTCTTTGGCTAATGTTCTTTCGAATAGTCTACTTACTTTTACCTTATTTTACTTGTTTCAGTCATTGATTTGCGGCCATGCTGTGGCACCTCCTTGAAGTGTTTTGATAGAACAAATTGCAGCCAGTACTTACTTTTAGGTTTTTCTATCGTATTTTTTCTGAACTACTAAGTCACAGAGATGTAAATAAACCAAATCAGATTGTCGAGCGCAGTGGGGGACAAGCACAGATACAAACATGTAAACACATACACATGTTCGTGTGTACATGTGTGCGTGTATGTATGTGTAAGAATAAAGTCAGGAGGGAAGAGAATGAACATAGATTTATTTAGCCACGTGAGTTCCATAGAATTACGGCCGTTTTGCAACATTCTTCATGTAGTATTAATTTCAGTATACAAGAAAATATACGCACGGTTGCATAAATATGTGTGCTCAGCATTATACAGTGCAATTGTAGATTCACATACTAACGCAAATAAAGAAAGCTAGCTCATCAGATCACCAGGACGTCATGCTACATCAACAGCTCAACTCTAAATATACTCACAGACTTCAATATTTATCCATCTTGCTTCCCAACCACATAGTTTCGCATTCAGTCCCACTGCGTTGCATCTCGGGCAGGTGTCTTCTACTATCGCCTCGGGCAGACTAAATACTTGTGAGTGCATTTGATAGCCTGAAACTGAAAGAAGACAGTCATACATACATACATACATACATACATACATACATACATACATACATATAAGCCTTCAAGGTGATGCTCCAGCATGACTGCAGTCAAATCACTGAAATAAGTAAAATAATAAAATAATACATATATACACACACACTCTCACACACACAAATACAAACACACACATATGTGCAACTCTGTATGTAAATATATGTATGAATATGTGATTATATCTTAGTATTTATGTTTAAAATCTGTACATATTTTATATGTAATTTGTGCATAGGCGCAGGAGTGACCGTGTCGTAGGTAGCTTGTTTACTAAACATATGGGCAAGTGCCTTCTACTGTTGCCTCGGGCCGATCAAAACCTTGTGAGTAAATTTGGTAGACGGAAATTGAAAGAAACCCGTCGTATATATATATGTATGTATATATACATATGTGTGTGTGTGTTTGTGTGTCTGTGTTTGTCCGCCAACATCGCTTGAATACTGATGTTGGTGTGTTTACGGCCCCGTAACTTAGCAGTTCGGGAAAAAAGACCAATAGAATAATTACTAAGCTTACAAAATATAAGTCCTGAGCGCGATTTGCGCGACTGACGGTGCTGCTCCAGCATGGCCACAGTCAAATGACTGAAACAAGTGAAAGAATAAATGGATATATATGCACGTGCTTGTGTGTGAGTATATGTGTGTATGTGTGTGTGTGTGTATTTATTTGTTTGTATATATGCATATGTATATGTTTTTCCCATGTGGTGTGTACGTACATGATGTAATCTAGAAGAATACCCTGTATGAAAAGCGTATTGAGGTGTGGTTGCTGTGAATGTGAGATTCTTGAAAGTTCAAATTCCTTCTGTGGACGTTTTGCGACCTTAGTTGACATTCTATTGAAGTTTATTACTGTAGAACAATTTCTTGGCATTCAGTTGACCTCCCTGCGTGGATGCAGTCATCCATGAATTCTATAGAAACTTTAAATTATCAGCCATTTAATCCTCCATCTCCCCTCCTGTGTAATTACTTTGCTAAAAATATATTTTGATGTTATTTTGCAGATATTTTTATATTATTTTATTTCTACTTCATTTGTTATTTTAATTTTCTTTTTCTCTTATAGTTCCTTGTTATTTGACTTCAATTGACGATGGTGAATCCTTTAATTTCTATTTAGCACTTTATCTTAATCGACATGAGGGTGTTTAAATGTGAAGAAATTTTTTTCTAGAATAATAGAGCCATAGTATATATATTTACGGTGATATTTATTTTTACCGACCAAATGAATATAAATTTTATGCAGTTTCGGCCTTCCATACTTTGCACGTATTAGTTCCAAATTTTGCCACAAGGCCAACGATTTTGAGGGAAGGATTAAGTCGATCACATCGATCTCAGTACTCAACTGGTACTTATTTTATCACCCCGCCAAAATGACGAAAGGCAAAAATCAACCTCAACGGATTTCGAACTCCGATCGTAACGATGAACGAAATGCCGCTAAGTATTTTGCCCAGTGTTCTAACGATTCTGCCATCACACTACCTTTTGTGCGTATATTCAAAGTTTAACTGTCGATACAATCACGATGTTCACGTATTCTGATGAGGTAGTTCTTTATTTGCATTAATTTGTGATTATACGGTTGTATCGTATAAAGCTGAGCAGCCATATTAATGCAAGCCTGAATGTGGAATTTGTTGTATATTGAAATTAATGCTACATGAAGGAGCTTGTGAAACAACTGTAACTCTATGGAAGACACGTGGTTAAATAAATCTACTTTCACTTCTCATTGACTTGATACTTCTATGTACTACTCACAGAATATTTTTATCACTCGAATAAGTCCGTTCGAAGAGTTTCTTGTGATAGTCATGATTCTCTGAAGCCATGTTACACTTTTACACACACACACACACACACACACACACACACACACACACACACACACACACACACTCATTCATTCATTCATTCATTTACAAGGCATCGTTAATCCAGGAGGTATTGTAGAAAACACTTGCCCCAGGTGCCGCACTGTGGGGCTGAAACAGGAAGCACGTGTTAGCAAAGTCACCTAAATCTTCTCACTTCTATTATCTGTTTAATCTTCCAATGCAGATGTCTTTTCTTCTTTCATATGTTTCCTGTTTTCTGTGTCAACAAACCAAGTGATTCTCTACGTCGGCACTCACATCGAATCATACGCTTTTGGAAAAAATGGAAGGAAGAACGCATAAGAAAATATAACCTATGTACCATTAAAAGACCAGGGAGTCATGGCTTGAACGCCTTCGGTCATAAATCAATTCGACTAGGGTTATCTGATTTAACAAGAACGACGGCATATCAGCCGAAACGTTGTGTTAAAAACAAACAAGATGAGGACAAATATCTGTCAAATGTAAATAATGTAAATAATGTACATAATTCTTCATCTCTTAAATATAGAACTGTAGAGCTGCATATGTATGTAACATAAAAACGGAGAAATGCTTTTGGTGTGTATGTGTGGGTGTGTGCCGTTATACTTGTGTGCATTTGGTTATACTTGTGTGTATGTGTCTGTGTGTGCGCGAACGTTGTTTCAATAATGCGGCTGCAGACCTCCTCGGTGTTTCGTTGACAACTCACTTGTGTCGTGTATGCTAGCACACTGATAGTTATATATATTTATACAAACATTCCGTCAACCAAATTCCACTCATGTTCATAATATTCATATTTATGTTTAATATCAGTCACCATCTTGTATTGAGAATCAACTTAAGATTATTATATATTTTATTAATATTTGTAAGTGCATGAATTGTTATCATTGAAACAGATTATCACCAGCAGTAAATCAGTAAATCTCTTTACATTTTGCAATGATGTCATGCATAACAGAATTTCCATAATATGAATAAGATGATATTACCTTTTTTTGTTAGATACCTATATTTTATATCACACACGACTTCAGTCAGATTTTTAAACCTATAATTGATTTATCATTGGATACTCACAGTTACATAGTATTGTGTAGTATTAAGATTCGTTTATTCCTCAAAATATCTGAACCAGAATCGTTTTTAAGATTATAAAGTATCGTATCTGAATCTAATCTGACGATGTACTAATTATTCTATGGCGTGTGTCTCTTAAGAAATTTTTGGTTTTGGCATTTTTCCGTTTGACCGAGGATTCAGTCGGGTTTCAGCTTTCGCCTTTTCTTCAACTCAGGATTCGTTTTTCCACCTTTCGTTCTATTCTTCAGTTGATCTTTTCATCTCAGCCCTTTCTTTTTCTGGTCCTATTGGACACTAGTTTCCATTGTGTTACTTTTACACATATCTTGTCCTAATCCTGTTTTAGAGCTTAACGGCCTTTATTCTGTATATATATTTATATTCGTAACAACTACCCGTGTAGTATTTCTTTCCTCCACCGTCCTTTACTTTCGCTCATTATCCGCAACAGCCTTTTGCTGCTGACACCACCAAAGAGAACAATATTCTCGTTCAAGGCGCGAAATTACTATGATTTTTGGGCTATAACTTACAAGGAAAGAGCATGTCCATGTCTTGCGTGTTCCGTTAATTCCTTTGACGTCCTCCTGTGCATTTTTGAATCGTTTATATATATATATATAATTCATTGTCAAACAGCTGTTTCTGCTATAAGTGGATTCATAGTTGAGTGCCTGAGTAAAACCTTATATCTACATCGGGACCTCTAATATTCCTTTGTCCTCTCATATATATATGTATATATAAGATTCAACCCTTATTTCAATGCATACATTGAAACATCATTATTGTAGTGATCTTTATTTTTCTTATTTCATTTCTTTAATTAAAACTTAATTATCTTAACTTTTAGAGAAATTTGTAGAGAAAAGTGCAAGAAATCTTGCGTACAAAAATTAGTCGCACTTGAACAAAATGACATGTAAGAAATATGAGAAATGTAAATTCATCAACAACATTCTCTTAAACAATCTCCTATAATAGGGTAGTATATCATTTTTCCTTGATGAAACACATAAAACTGTAGTTTCTTAGGGCGAATGAAAAATTTTTTTGTTACATCAAATCAATATCACGTGAGATAATAGAGAAAACTCATCAAACAACATTAAAAAACAACGCATTTTAAAAATAACACAACTCAGTCGTAAAGTTTTTATCATATTTTAATAATCCTCTTTATCGCAATGAAATTCAAAAAAATGTTGTTTTTTGTTGGGTTTATCAATTACTTGAAGCAATGATCTTTGAGTTATAATCTCAAGCATCACAGATTAAGTAATCGAAATTGTTAATTACAAAATTGTGAGAAGGAAGAGAAAGAAAAAACTCATAAAGTAAAATAGAATTTGCGAAACAAATTAAGAAAATGGAATTACCAAAATATTCTACCAATAGAAAAAAAAAAAAGCAACTCCTCTTTAAAACATTGCACTTATTGTACCATGTGTAATCAAAGAAAATCTGTATGATCCCGATTTAAAAAGAGAAAAATCAGAAAGAAAGAATATAAATTTGTTTCAAAATATAAAACTAACATAATTTTAACAAAATCAACACATTGTTTTACTTATAATGGAAATACATTCGCAGCGTTTGAGAATATATAACAACCGTCAAACGCCTTGTTTCAGTCTTGTATAAAATATTGATTTTAACCGATAATTTTAACTAATAATAAATTTCATGTTTTCGAGAGTTTCCTAATTGGTGAAATATCTTATACTGGGTTGGTCTAATATTATATAACAGTTGTTTTATTTATAAATTATTTTAAAAGCTAAGCTGAAATTAAATATTTATATTAATTTTCATTTTTTCGCTGTTGCAGTGTCGCAAGGTGTAGGCACAATGGTTAAAAGTCCTTAGAGTTAACAATAATGAGGGCCATAATAACTGTAATAATAATAATAATAATAATAATAATAATAATAATAATAATAATAATAATAACAATAATAAGGAATACTTGTCCTATGTATGGATGTATATATATATATATGTGTGTGTGTGTGGGTGTATGTGCGTATGCATGGTGTATAATTTCATAATATTCGACTCTCTGTGTGTGTGTGTGTGTGTGTGTGTGTGCGTGCGCGAATTTTAAAAGTCTGAAACAGCATTATTTGCTGCTACAAAACTGTTACATCCGTTTACCCACCCATAATGTATTGTAATTCCGATACTTTTCTAAGTATGCCTATATATAGGTAGATAGTTGGTTGAGAAAGCGATGGTAGCAAGCAGTATGAAGCTTACATATATATATATGTATATATATATATATATATATATATATATATATATATATATATATATATATATATATATATATGTAGCTGTGTATCTATATATGCGTGTGTAGAGAAATATATTGCTAAGAGCAGTAATGCAATGTCGTTTCACATGAAATTACTTTAATTTGTTTTGCTCGACAGTGGTGTATGCTTTATGATTAAGTTGGCGAAGGTAAATGGCTATGCAGAACTTCATTCCTTCCTCCTTCATCAACGTAATCGTGAAAGAGAAGAAGAAAGAAGACAAGCGCGAAATGAGTCCAGGAACAGGTTGGCTGCAAACTAAATCTTATCATTAAATGCAATTTTTAAAGTGCAACGCAACAGCTTCGATAATGACTCATGTAAAGTTAGAAAGAGACACCATGTCGCCAGATAACGAGAGTTAATTAGAGTTTAGCTTATTGGAATTCTAATTTACCTTTAATTGTCATAAAATTAACTGAAAGAAGTTCAACTCGTGATTCCCGATGGCTGAGTATATTATAGTGGAGACATGGTAGTTTTATTTCTATCTCTTAAGGGTCTGTTTGTCAATTCTATCTTGGTTATTATAGGAACTTTCGTTTCCTATTATATTATAATCATCGCCTCTTTCCATCATAATTACTGGACTGTATGCATTTTATGCAAATACACGGACGGATAATTAAGAATGTTGTAACCCAGTAGGTTATGCACATGTCTCTTGTATTATATTCTTCTAGAAAATGTCGATGGCGATTTTAGTAGTTATAAAGCGCCATAATAGTATGTTTAATATTACCTTAAGAATCAGCGTGATTGACGTGTATATATATATATATATATGTATATATATATATATAGCTGTTATCTTAAGTCAAAAAGGTACTATTTCACTATAGTAACTTA
Organism: Octopus bimaculoides; assembly: GCF_046866305.1. Classification (NCBI taxonomy): domain Eukaryota; kingdom Metazoa; phylum Mollusca; class Cephalopoda; order Octopoda; family Octopodidae; genus Octopus; species Octopus bimaculoides. The sequence goes on from NC_142937.1 coordinate 25,126,465, forward strand.
CAGATATTACAAACGGGATAACTTCATTTGAATGAAATATGCAGTAAACTAGTATATATCATTCAAATTTAGTTTCGATTTTCATGTATTTTTGTTCAAAGTGACTGAAATATACTGACGTACGGTACAATTCAATCAAACATAAAAGGACATAGTTTACGTCTTCGAATGCCATACTTCGAACAAAATATATTTGATCCTTCTGGACACAAACAGTCCTTATCCACCGTGGATTCCAATTTGAATATTCAACGTAGATTTTGCATCAGACCTTAGAAGATTCATATATTCTGTTTAAGAATGTACATATGTACATATCCAATGAAAATTACTAATACTCATATATGTGTGTGTGCGGTTTGTGTGAGATGTCAATATATATGTATATATTTGTCTGTGTGTGCATCTTGGTAGTGTGTTCATGGATATATTGTACTTAGTGAATATCTAAATGCTAGAAATGAGCAATCATTTGCTAGTGTAACTTACATCAATCCCAGTACTTTAAGATATTTTAATTTAATTTTTGTAATAGCTCTAGGTTGTAGCAATTTAAAATACATACATATACACCAATAAGGACATGAGAAAGTGTATGTATATATCAGTGTGTGTGTGTGAGTGTGTATGTGTGCGTGTTTGTGCGTGTATGTGTGTTTGAGAGAGAGAGAGAATAAGTACTCTAGCGGAGTGCAAGTTTGTTTTTTTATAAGTTGTTTGGCACGCAGATTAAAAAGATAATAAACTATGACTAAAGATTATATTTCTATGAATATCGGCCTTTGGTCAACAGCAGAATTTCTATGGAAAAAATAACCCAGAAAACATTTCTGCAGACATCTTATATGTCTATATTTGTTTAAATGCTACAAGGCTTTGAAGCCATGATTTAGGAATGAAAAAGAAGCATGGGTATTGTAGAATATTTTTGTAACAACGAAAACCGACCATTTATATATATATTTTTTTATTTTTTGAGCAAATAATAATAATAATAATAATAATAATAATAATAATAATAATAATAATAATAACAACAATAATAACAATAACAAATGATAATAGAAAGAAAGTAATCTAGTACTTTTGTCTTAATGGCAACTTAAAAAGCTAAGGTAGTATTCCTTAGTTGTTAGGAACACTAATAACAGAGATACTTATGCAGTATTTTCAAGAAGTAAATGTTATGCTATAACTGTTCAGGATTGCCACAAAATGGACGAATCCTAGATGTAGTGATATAAAATATAATATATCACTCAATATCAGACGGCTGAAGAATTCGGTTGAAGAATTCCAGAATAGAATGGTTTTTATCAAGATTTCTCGAAAGGCAATTAACTTATAAAGAGTTTCCTCTTATATGATTATCACAGGGTTAAGACTTTCGATGTTGTAAAGCAGGGTCAAAATATCTGATAAATGTCATTTAGAAAATAACTACAACATAGTTTCAATTCATCTCAAACCGAATAATTCTCTGATAGGGTTTGAAATTTAATTTACATTATATTTTTTATTCTCCCCTTTGGAATGATCTAACAATTGGACTTGGATTCAGTAAGGACGGGTTTGATGGCTGAGTTTTAAAGTTTGTAGTTCAGTCATTGAAAGTAAGAAAAAAATAGGGGTTCGTTGGTTAATTTATCACAGTATGAATAATCTTCGTCATAACCAACAAAGGCAATACAGTGAAAATATTGATGTCAGGCCTTTACGCTTGTATATATGGCCTTTAATAATAAAAAAAAAGACTCAATGAAAAACCCTATTTGTTTATTTGTAATGTGATATATGTCTACATCTTTCATGAACATATATTTGAAATATTCAGGATATGGATTTCTCATATCTAAACCTTAATTGAAAACGTTTTCTGAAGATAATAATTTGTTTACATTTAACTCATAGCAGATTTAAGAATTAACTTATTATTGCTGTTCATGTTTTCTTTTAAATAAAATACATTTCTTATAAACATTTTATGAATTCATCCTCAATTATTATGCATCAAAAAGCATTTATAAAAAATAACTATTATTATTCTTATTGTTATTATTATTATTATTATTGTTCAAATCATTAATATTATTATTGAACGCATTATACTTATACTGGAAATCCTATAAATATAATCCATTAGCTCATTTTCTTTTCTTCAAATATGGGATATAACCAAGAAAAGGAAAATACAACGGCATCGGAAAATGTTAAACTTATAATTGCAAACTGTTTGTTCTATATGAATGAGCTTAGGTTGTTGCTTTTTTCATCTATATAGACTTACTGTTTGATGAAGAATAGTTTTATGTTTAAGCTATATTTGGGCAGAAAACAGAAAAAAAACTTTGTTTATTGAGGGCAAAATATAAATCTGATGTGGAGAGTTTAGTGTCAATCTCTGATTGAATAATGAATAAGGTTGTAAAAATCACGCCATTTACTAACAGGAAATAATTAGCAACTACTTGTACTATTATGTTTAAAGTCTGCCTGCCAATTACGTTTCTTCTTTTCATGTTTTGAAACTGAAACTTTTAAATTTGTAAACAAAATAATTAAGCTGAACAAAAGATCGGTACAATTTTTTTTTTTATTCTACAAAAAGTTATGTTTTTTTTTATTAAAAATTTTGAAATATTTTTATTACTATGGTTTAAATTACAGTAAAAATGGTTCATAGTAATCTACTATACTTGGGGAAATATATAAAACTAAGATATCCGTATATTATTTATATATTCATAATATGTCTCTAACAACATTTGATCACCCTTTCCACATTGGATCGGACAAATACATTGAAAGAGTTGTATTACCATAAGCCTAACATGAGCTTTCATACAGTACTAAGCTAAATATAATTTGCGATATAACGCGAAATGTATTTTACTGTGTCATTGTAAAGAAGGCTAAACCTCTTTCGGTCCGTAGCGAATATAGAGAAAAATGTTATACGAAAATATGTTTATGGTCATTAACATCCATTTTATATAGAAATATGTCCTATTCATTGTAAGTAAAACGCAACACCTTATGGTTTGCGTTGAAAAACAACTTTAAGTGATAGACATCTAAAGTCATTAACGATTTTTACAAAGATTTCCTGAAAGACTTCTTGCATCAACAACGCACACCGACAAGCAGTGCTGCTGGATTTGAGATATTTTACAATTTCACTGGATATATCTGAATTATATTTCGTATAGTCAAGTAATATTTCTCTTTTTGAAAAAGAATATACTTATGTAAGTTGAGACATTATCCGCCGAGCAAACGCAAATATCTTGTACATTTGCTATCTTAAATAATATCAAATTGAAATTACTGTAAGAATGATCCAATTTTCTTTAAAGCTGAATTCCTGTTTGAAGATACCACACAATGTATTAAACATTACTGCAAATTTTATTTGAAAAAATTACAACTCGCATTATGAATTGTTCATTCATCTGGTACCCTCCATATACATGTTTATATGGAATTTATTTTGACAAGAGATCTTTAACTCAAGGAATTTATAAGCACACAGCCTATGGAAATAACATCATTTGGCTTCATTTACGATAAAAATAACTTTAAAAAAGACTTTAGGAAACAATTGCAGTTCGTAGATAAAAATATATCTAATTGTTAGAAGCGTTTAGAATATTGCAAAAAAAAATATTAATATAGCTTGGTACTAATCTAAATATTAGCTTTGATTGTGATTTACAGTTGAATATAAGCATAGGTGAACAGTTGATCTTAAACTGCGGCCATGCTTTAGCTTAAACTTCGTAAGTATAGACATATTAGTTCCTTATAAACAAGCAAAACTGTCACAATTTACGTCAAATATTATATAGCGAATTTTATAGAAATATGGTGAAATTAAAAAATATTTAAGTTAACATTGGATTAAAATAGTTTTATCACTATTATTTTTTATAATCGCCTTATGACTTCAGTTTATTAAATGAGACAACGCAAATTATAGCTCAGTTGTTTAGCTGTGATTTTATAAAAAGTGGTTAGCATATACATACACACACACACACACACACACACACACACACATACATATATATATATATATATATATATATATATATATATATATATATATATATATAAACAGCTAAATATTTGTTAGATTAATGTATTTATTATTTCTGTATTTAATTTAAATCAGACAAAGGTCTTTTTGTTAGTAATGTAATTAGTTTAAACAATGAAATAATCAGAAGAAGGAGAAGAGGCAGTTGCATTTATGAAATTTATTAATTTATTCCTTTTATTCTTAACGAAGGCGTGATGTATAGCAATAGTCTATATCGTTGTATGCGCTAATAAAAGTATCGGAATGTATTGATAATCAATAACGTCGCATAATTTCGAAGCTGGAGCTTCAAAAGAGCAGTTTTCGATGCTAAATTTAAAATATACTACCGAAAAATTTACTAATTTATGAATGTTTCTTTTAGAATTAATCTCGTATCCTGAAATATTGCTTGCTCATTAACAGTATAACCATTGGTAAATAGTGGTATATATTTAGATTCAATTTCTTCAGTTTAACATTAATCGGCCATTGAAAAGTTTAACATGTCTTGAAATATAAAGTTAATCGTCCATGAATAAGCTTTAGCAATATGCCTAAGTCGGCTAATATAGAAAAGAAACTATTTGTTATTTGAAAATCTAGTGATTTTTTTCCATAATTATAATTTTTACTTCAAATTCTTTATGAGGATGATGAAAGAATGGCGGGATTCAATAATTTTCTTTAGATATATAAACAAAACAACACCAGTTGGAATGTTGTATCTTGTAACTTGGTTCAGCGCTTCATCCTGGCAATCTAATTGTATTGTGTTCTCTGGGTATAGGTAGCTTGCTCCTAAAAGTAAAGTAAAACATTACGAATTGAATGCAAACACACACGTATAAGTTTTTGCACAAACCTATAAAGGGAACTACATTTGCTTCAGATATATATATATATATATATATATATATATATATATATATATATATATATATATATATATATATATATATATATATATATATATACCTCTCTCTCTCTCTCTCTGTGAATATATTTTATATATACATTTCTTCTAACATGAAAATTTGAACAGTATGCAAAAATACTAGTGGCATACATGAAATGAATAATATCCAGGCAAACATCGATGAATTGATTACTGAGAGCGTATCCCTTTCTGTACAGGGACTATAATACTATTTTTAGTTTTCAGAAGAACCAATACAGACTCATTGTAAGAAAATAGATATAGCTTCAATTATAAATAAATTCGCAAATTCAACTCACCGATTACTTATTTCCTCCATAAAAAGTCCCCGAAGAGATATTTACTTTGTTCTGTATAACAGTTGAATGTAAATTAATACCAAAATGATAGAAAGCACATAGTGTTCCTTTCTATAATATTAAATCTGCATTAAGTTTGCGTTATATCTTTTATCGATTACCTATTGATAGCATTCTCATTTAGGTGTTCCTCTATTGTTTGCTACAAAGCAAATATTCCCTAATTAAGAAAACCATTCAAAAAATCTTCACAGGTGTAATGTGTCAAAGCAGACATATTATATCCAGACTTTATTGAGAACAATTCTACGTAGTATTCGGGAAATATTACACTCGATTTACTGTTTTTGACAACCTTCAGTTTGTAGTTCGTATGCAATAAAGAGTGTGAAATCAGTGGAAACAATAAACAAAGTCGAACATTACAGCAAATAGTTTCATTCTATGGTATGATAGTATCTGGAGTCCGAGAAAGACATTTCTACAAATTCTTGTTGAACAACTTTCACATATGATTTGTTTATAATGGTCTAATGTCTGTACTGCACATTACCTCAGTCTCTTCGTCAATTCGACATTACCTGAACAAGAGCATGGTGTACCACACATGAGCTGTCGAAATGAGAGCAGAAGAACGTGAAATGAAGTGTTTTGATCAAGTACACAATGTACCAACCGGTTCAAAAATCGAAACCACAATCTCACGATCGTGAACGCAACAACCTTACCTCTAGACCGTGCGCCCTCATAGTTTCCTTATATACTGATATATAAACAATCGTTTTCAAAATGTATATCATATGTAAGAATGGCTACAAACCTCTCCTTTTTCGTTCTGCAGCACTGTGACAACATTCGATCCGGTTCCCCATGTGTCAAAATCTTTGTTAACTAAATCATCTCCACAAGCTTGTGATTGTTGGCCTTTAGACCAGATCTGGTATAAATACATTTACAAATAATAATTAAGAAATGACATATGAAATAAACATAAACAGAATTATAATCAAATAAATATGAAAAACAATAGGCTGTGTAAAACAGAACTACAATACCATTTATCACTTCATTTAGTTATTGATCTAAGCTAAACAGAAATTCATAACGTACCTTAAGAACCATTTGACGTCTCAATGTGACGTTTGGTAATACGAAAGAGTAAGTTTTGTTGCCATCAGCTGTTCTTACAATTTTCCATCCATTAAGGTTATCATCCTACGGCAGAAAAGAGAAGACAATTAAATAACTAAACCAATGCCATCAACAATTGAATTAGGTCGATTGAAAAGAAACATTGACGGATTATACACACATATAAGCACACATAACAAAGAATGTGATTATTTGAGTAAATACTTAGTTAAATGCAATCTTACGTACATTTCATTAACAAAAAAATATTATTATATATAGCACACATATATAATATATACGACAGATGTCTTTCAGATTCCGTCTATCAGATCTATTCAAAAGGCTTTGATGGGTCCGAAGCCATAGTAGACGTCACTTGCCCGAGGTTTCACGCTGTGGAACTGAACGTTGAGAAGCGCTTCTTACAACACGACCACTTCTGCGCCTCTGTATAAGCGTTGAGTGATCTGGGTTTTTAATTTTTAAAAATTAAGGGAATATCAACGTAGATCAGGTAAAAACACTTTCGTTTTAAGACGGA
>NC_142937.1:25133959-25166459 GCF_046866305.1 Octopus bimaculoides
CATTCATGCTTATTTAGTTTGAAGAATAATTTTAAAACAAACTTATTGCCTCTTGAAAATTTCAATTTTGTTCTTTCTATCAAAATAGCTATTTTCATTAAGTTTTTCTCTCATGTTTGCATTTACATATTTAATACTAATATATAAAAATATTAAGAATATTCAATTGCTATTACACACAATAATTTTTTTATCTAATTCTATTGCCTTATCCTTATCATCATAGCTCGTTCAACAAAGTAATTAGTTTTTCTATTGAAATATGAACAAATATTTGATTTAATACTATTTATAATTCTATTGCCTTATCCTTATCATCATAGCTCGTTCAACAAAGTAATTAGTTTTTTCTATTGAAATATGAACAAATATTTGATTTAATACTATTTAATCTGGTGTATTGCTATACGGATACTAGTGCCCTTAAAATACATATGTATATAATCTGTATTTGTTGGTGCGTGTCAGTGAGCGACAGTGAAGATTTATGCAGACGGCATATATATAAGCAATATATTCGAAAAACAAAATCAACGAAAGTACAGCCCACACAGGATTTGAATTACAAAACGTTTGTATTCATAAACGTAGTTCGATTGTTGAAAAAATTTTCACAATTTTAATTAAAATTTTAAAATATTGCTTACAAGTGTATACCGATTGATATATATATATATATATATATATATATATATATATATATATATATATATATATATATATATATATATATATATATTTGTATATATACATATATATATGTGTAAATGTATTTGTATATATGTATATATATATATATATATATATATATATATATATATATATATATATATATATATATATATATATATACATATATAGATGTGTAACTGTATTTGTATATATATATATATATATATATATAGTAAATATGTATTTGTATGTATTAAAATGTTAGTGTGTGTGTGTCTGTTTACGTGTGTGCGCGTTGACTGAGTTAAATGTTTTCTTAATCTGTGGGCATAGTCAATGCTATAGTAGCCCTTTGAATATCATCTCCTAACGTTTACCATCACTCATCTGTTCATTGATCACTTATATCATTATATCCTTCTTTATGAGTTTTCTATGGTGAAAAATAATATGAATTTTTGTGATAATCACATGAAATTTCAACTTTAAGAAAAGTAGAAGAGAATATGTCAATGGAAGGATTGAGTATGGAATTTTTACATCCAAACTACGGCATTTTTTTTCAGGGGAGTGTGTGATAATATTGACACAGCTCTGATATGCTTTGAAAAGGTTGAAGTAAAAATCATGAAAAAGGATTTTGTATTTTGATCTCTTATGGGAAAGAAAGCCACTGAAATTTGAGATACAGTTGTGATAGAGAAATATATTCTTTGAGAATTAAAACAAATATTAATTAAAAAAAAAAGTGTAATCACGATCATTTGCAACTTAATCGAGACTGCAATGAATGTGTGTGAAACAGGAAAAGCAATGTGAAAATGGTTTTGATATAAAAAATACGATTTCATGTGAATGGTTTCATGACAGATGAAAATGCATATGTATGTGTATATATATGTATACAGTATATGTATATATAAATTTATGTGTCTGGTCTGAATGTATTTATATGTATGTGTATGGATGAAGGGATAGCAGTATAATTTTAACTACTGCTGCAAAACATTTAACGAACAAAACAGCCTCTGGTATTTAGAGTAGTGTTTATATATATATACACATGTATGTATGTATGCATGTATATGCCTGTATATATATATAATGCATATATATATATATATATATATATATATATAAATACACGTGTTTTTGTGCATTTATTTGATCATATTATTGTATGTGTGAATGTGTGTGCAAATATATGGTGGCAGTGTGGAATAAATTAAAGCTACATAAATTAGCAAGAACTAAACTTTTGGGCTTGTGAACCAATGAAAGCAATAATGGTTTAAATAATAATAATTGCAATGCGAGAACGCATATTATTTCCCCGAAGCAAACAGTTGAACGAGCTATATATAAAATAAGACATGATAATGTTGTACTGAACTGATGCAAAATGTTACATATAGTGTGGGGATACCCGGCAACTAATCTTTTTAAATTAAGCAATAGTTTCATTTTAGCATCACTTTAAACCTAGCGAGTTAAATTATAACATCTTCTTGAATGGAAAATGATAAGCCTATACTGAAGACCTGAAATGATATGCTTAGTGGATGCATGAACCTATATTGCAAAGTTAAGTGACAGTATTCAAACTGCTCTAATATTTCAGTTTAAATATAAATGCTAGAATAAAATCATATTAACGAATAATGAAACTGAAAACGGCTCACGAACCGGAGCTAATCGTCGAGACTCTTTCCTCATTGTGATGAATGTGAATATAAATTAAATCGGAATAAGAACTCGAGCATCATAGTTATTTGAATATAGTCACTATGTTCGAAAACATGTGCTCATGTCCCTTTAAAAGGCCTACATTCCTCATACCTGCCTGATCGTTGTACCCACACGTGGGCCTCATATTTGACCATTTATTAGGCTTCAGATTTGGCCAATCATTGTCCACTCAAGACGAAATCATCTAATTTCTTGCTTTTAATGTGATACCAAAATGTAAACTTTTGCATGATTTTGCATAGGCACATTTTGGAAGGTAAGAAATAACGAAATAAAAACATACAGGGCGATACTCACAAGGTGGGGAACAATTAATTGTGTTTAAAGATATATGGAGTGGTATTGTGATTAACAGACTTACAATGAAAATGCAGCATATTGTTAGAATAAAGAAAGTAAATCATGTGATATATATATATATATATATATATATATATATATATATGGTGTACATGCACTGCATTCTTTAATTTAACATGTCGTTTAATAATGTAAAATCAAGTATTACATGTATATTTTGTTCCAACGAAATTTTAGAATTGTTAATGTATTAGCTCAAATATTCCCAGCCTACTTGTGCGTACCATCTTTGATATATACACTAACATATATATTATAAATACATACCAATATATATATATACAAAAACAAAACAACCACACATACAATATAAGTGTGTTTGTGTGTAGGTGCGGATATATGTGAATGTATTCTTGTATAGTAATATATATATATATATATATATATATATATATATATATATATATATGTCAATGCTAAATATCAAGATGGTAAACTGCTCTGAAGCGTTGACTTTTAGAGCAATAAATATTAGTAATTAAATGCAAACAAAATAGTGAAATGTTGAGCAAATAAGTTAACAAAATGATTCAATTGGCATATATATATATAGTATATACATATACATATATATATATATATATATATATATATATATATATATATATATATATATATATATATATATATATATATATATATATATATATATATATATATATATATATATTTATATATAAGCATCCAGTGTTCCAAGATGACTTCTTAACGAAGTTGTAGGAAATGATCAAATCAGAATATCAGAATGTGGACAAATAGATGGATTGAAAAATATGAAAATAATCAACCAGTCAGCAGTAATTTTAAAGGAAAGGAAAAATTTCTCTGAAGTAAGTGAAACGAAAAAAAAAAAAAAAATCCAGAAAACACAGAATAAATGAATTCAAGCTTGCTACAAAATTAGGAATTTAAAATGATAAAAATTTCAGAGAAAAAAACACTAATCAACGAAGTACACAACATATATAGCATTGCACGTGCGCAACATTGTTTTAAATTAATATTAATTCAGGAGATATTTTAATAACTATATATGTCTACCGTCTGTAATATTATATGATATTTAATTTAATGTTCTTTTATTAGAATGAATTTATACACACAGAAATAAAATTTTATAAGTAATTAAAACACTTGTGTATTTCAGCGATTTTAATTCTTGCCTCTATAATCATCATCGTTTATGTCGATATGTCAATACATTTCAGAAGTTGAGATATTTCATTAAATTTAGCAACGAGACATAAGGAATGAATGATATCTTCAAGTACTTAGATACTCTAAATTGTGTGATCCATTCGGTAGGCGTTCAGTTTGAGTTGTATCTACAGGGAAAACACGAGAAATCGTGTGCAGTGTTGTGGCTAGGTATAAGATATTGTAGAGATGATAAAATGTTATGCCTTTGTATCAAGAGGCCAGTAACAATAAGTTGTTTGCTAAATTAAAATAGCTGAGTCTGTTTTAGGTTGTGGTAAATGACGATATATAAACATTGCCGTTTATTAAATGACGATATATAAACATTGCGGTTTATTAAATTTATTAAATTGACGTAGGGTATTTGAGTATGTTCTTGCAGCAATGTAACAGATATTGCACAGTGCTTTATTCTGGATCACATTTGTTTTTTAAAAAGTAAATGGTTGGTTCTGAAATATTTTCTAACCTTGATGTATAAAGTAAATTTGAGGACGAAAATTTAGCTATGTTAATATGTTAAGTCCCTAATTGGAGGCTATCATAAATCGCGGCCCATAGTACTTCTAGCAACTGTAATGTGTTTTATACACGAGGTGGTTGATAAAATCTTTGTATCGTTATATTAGTAGATGAAGATGCCACGTTCCGATAAAAGGCTATTTTCAGAGTCTGAATTTACAGAAAATATGCACGAAAGGTTTAGTTCGCTTAACAAAGAGACTAAGATTAGAATGAAATGAAGTTGGTAACATTTGCATCAGATTATGTGTGGTTATCAGCAAATTATATAGAGACACAAGAATGTAGAAGGAATAGCTGAATATCCAGAATACCCATGTATAGTATTAATACAATAATAAGGTGTCAACTTCGAAAATCCTTCCGTTAGAATCGAAAGATAGAACTACATACGCATATATCAAGAATGTTTACAGCTAGCCTCAAACCATAGATTTGCTGATGTCAAGTTCTCAAGATAGAGAAAACACTGTTCTATTACATTAGTGCAGGAGAGCACATCTCAGACTCATACGTGTTCTATTGAAAATATATTGATAATTACTGAGAAGCAAGATAATTATGATAATCTAAAAGGTAGTTTTCCCGTAACTTTCGAGGTAGCGTTTATGAAGTATATTCAGAGAGGTTAGCCCTCATAACCATGCAATATCTTTTTGCATGAAAACAGGTATTCATACTTTTTTATATAGCAATTTGAGAGTCTTGAGAGTTCGCTTCCTTAACATAGGAAAGGTAACTTTCAATATAACTTTTCCAATGTGTTTGAAACAGACAGCATCAAACCATCTTCAGGTTTGAGAAACGGAGACATGTGTCTTTCCGAAACATTCTCTGCATAATACGCTTGAATGAATTAATCCCTAAGAAGTGCAATCGTTATCAAAGATCGTAGCAATACATGATACGAAATACCTTTAAAATAGAGGTAGTATATGAATGCATCTATCTGAAGATATTTATATTGCTCCTGCGCCTCAGTTTACATTATTTAAAGAAGCTATCAACATAACTCAGAGGCTTGTATATTTTCACCAAATGTTCCCGAGAAAATATTAAGTAATGGGTTTTATGTACATTTTAATAAGAAAATAAGTTTAAGCCATATATACTAAAGTTGCTACTGATACACATTTATGTATTTGAGTTTTGTGCTGGAATTATAACTGACATTGAAATATTTTAAAATGTCATATGAAAAATATTACTGTTCGAATTATCATATTGCAATCAAATAGTAGGAATGCCAATGTATATTTCTGATAGATTTCACAGAGAGATTGCTTTTATGATATTTTGCTTAATATTGTTTATTTATATCTACAACACTTGAAGCAGTAATTGCATCGATTGTATACATGCTTCTCAACGCTCAGAGTATTAATTTTGAGTGTTATTTAGAATACAATTAATGTTGAAACCACACTAAATATGCTTTCAGTGGCCCATTTCATTCTTCTATTTTCCTTGTAAGGAGTGTCCACGGTATAGACACTGCATAATAATAATAATAATAATAATAATAGCAATTTATCAGAATAAGAAAGATACTGATGAATTCCTGTAAATCAACTCATCATTATGAGAGAATCATGTAAATTCAAGATCATCATGACGCAGTTATGCGGTGAGTTGTTTATTTGATAGTCTATGCCATCTGAGTGCAACGTAAAAATAAAGTGTCATGTTGAAGGACACAATGAGTTGTCAGGAACTGAACTTACGACCTTACAATCGGGAGCCGAATACCATAACTACTAAGCCACGCGCCTTCACATAATAACAATAACGATTTATCAGAATAAGAAAGATACTGACGAACTCCTACAAGTCGACTCATCATTGTGAGAATCTTGTAAATTCACGATCATAAAGACGTGAATTTCAGATTACAATATCTACCTCACTTTTGTTTCCAAAGACGCTGGTGTACGATTTGTGGTACTGTATGTATCCGGTTAAGTAATCAGGTAGCTTTCTTCTATTTTATAACGATGAGTAAACATCGGATATTATATTTTGAACTCTGTTTCGTGTAGTCTGTTTCTCATATCTTACTCTATTTGCTTTACTCGTACAATAGTGGGATAAACGTATGGGGATCTCAGCAAAATACGAGCTGTCGCTAACTAGCACATAATGTTTGCTAGATTTAGTAATTATATACATCTATGTGTCATTCAAATTCATTTAGGCACATACACTTAAAAGGCTTCGTGTATGGAAATATATGAAAATTAATAAATAATATTCAGAACATATAAGTGTTCCACTCAAATGCATAATTTTTAGATTTTGAATGGAAGTGTAATGGCCAAAGGAGCCTTCATGTGAGTTACATAAACTACTTATTAAAGACGACTGAATTCTTAGATTATTAATTTCAAATTTCAGTCATTTTTTTTACATCACAAAACAAGGCTTACGAAAACTTTAGTGTAATTACAAATGATTATGTGTTTGCTTTTCCTGACTGAAAGCATAATACTTTATATTTAAAAGATAAATTGTGCTTTTTTTCATAATTAATTCCTCTATTCAATGATTTCTAATGCGCGTGATAAAATCTATCTATCTATCTATCTATCCATATATATATACATATATATTTATATATATATGTATATATGTGTATATATATATGATTATATATATATATATATATATATATATATATATATATATATATATATATATATATATATGTATAAATATATGTATATGCATATATATATATAAGTATATACATATGCATATGTATATATGTATATATGTATGCATATGTATATATATGCATATGTACATCTATGTATATGTATATAGATATGTATATAGATATGTATATATATATATATATATATATATATATATATATATATATATATATATATATAGAGAGAGAGAGAGAGAGAGAGAGAGAGAGAGTAATTATTAACTATTGAATATTTGTATTTAGATTTTAATCTCCACATAATTTAATCGATATCGAGGCCTTAATTTCACAGCATCTGACATAGAATTAAAACAAGCTAAAAATAGTTACTTTTAATATCTGTTTAGTTAAACTATTAGAGAGATGCTTTTCTACTTGAAGGCCTTAGGTGATATTATTTTTTTTACTTTATAAGTTTTGAATATTCTGTACGAATAAATAGGCGTAAGCATAAAATAATTAAGTTGCAATCAAATTAAAACAAAAATTAATATAAGCATTCACGAACAAAGCAAAACGACACCATCCAAATATTTCTCTGCTGATTAGAGAAAACAAATCATAATTACATTTATTGCAATATCGAAATATATTTATAGAAAATTTTACCATTTAGAAAACAATAACTACTATGCATATAGAATAACACAACAAATAGATCAAGGAACACTGGATATTAAGTGCAACATGTGGAGAAAGAGCGACAAACATCTTACCTGGCTTTCTGCTGCAATGGCTGCTCTGAATGCTATCCAACAATATGATTAATGGGGTCTCTATACACAATCGCTAGAAACTACATAAGTTTTAGTAGGATGCACAATGTTTAATAAATAACATTAGTGTCAAATTTCCAAGAATATCATTCCACAGACATGTCTGCAATTATAAGCTTCTTTTTCACATATTGTAGTCTATAATACTTTTGTATTATACATTGTGAGTATCTTCAACGATGCAACTAAATTATTGATAACTTGATAGAGTAGCTCTGATCTAAGGAGCCACCTCAAAAATAATAGCCAATATATAATATTTGCAGCGTAACAAAAAGCTAAACTCAAACCAAACAATTTAATTTAGATAAATATACAATCTATAATTTCAAGTTTTATCAAAAACATTGTGTGCTTGAAGTTATATTCTGAATGGTTTAATAAGTACATAATTTCTATCAGGACATACGCTACCATAAATTTTAATTGTTTTAAAAAATCTCCTCCGCTATATTAAACTTAATATGTAACTATTTTCCTCTTCTGAAGCTAATTGCAAGTAATCTAGAAAATGACAAACTAAAAAATACAATTCTGTAACTTGTATGAATAAGAAGGTCGACAAAATATACTACTTCACTTATCATTTGAATTATTATCAGTTCTATTCCAAGTTTGATTAAAACAATGAATAAAATATTTTAAAATTAAACCAAGATACGACTGAATTAAAATGTCTAATGAGCAGATTAAACTTTATCGAAGGAAAAAGTATATATTGACTGAAAACTATTCTTTTCAGAATTATTTATAATCACATGATTGGTTTCATTTATTGACACTAAAACAGTAACCAACATATAAGTCTCATTCATAATAACTTTAAGGGAATTCATAAAACATTTTATGCCAGGTATTCTGTATAAAATTTTATAGTTACAAATCGAGATATTACTATCTGAAAAGCATATATCTAGAAACCAAGACTTTGATTAATATTTGTTAGCCAATTATTCTGTTAGATGAGAGTGATAAACAATTATAATTGTCAAGACAATTCAGAATATATGTAAGTAAACTAAATATTATTACTGATGTTTTTCAAGAGTACAAAATCCACGTTGTTTAGAGATAACTTTGGTAAGCTTCAGAAAATGATCGAACATATAAATGATCATCATATAAATATGCAGCTTAATTATTGTTGCCAAATATTATGGCTACGTGATAGCCATTTTGGTTTTGCTACAAGTAACATTATTGATAATTATAACCGAAATAAAAGAGTCGGTTATCTGTCTGAATATAGAATATTATTGGTTGATATTAAACTGTAGGTTATCATAATTTTCTATCTCACTTTTCACTAGACTCATGTCATTGGCAGGACATTTGATCAGACAAATCAGAAAATCAAATGCTGTAAGCATTCTTAAGAGCAATCTGGCCCTTCTATGATACTTTTGGATTTGCCCCCACTATACAGAAATACGAGATAAAGATAATTTACATAAATTGTAAAATATCAAAATTGTTCATAAATCTGATTGATAATTATATTTTGTTTGAATATATTACATAACCATAAATTATATGAAGTCATTAAGGAACTGTTAATAAAGAGATCAAAAACTAAACGAATCCCAATATTATTTATTACATTAAAGGCTATAATGAATCAACACTGATGGTCGTTTACCTAATAAGCTAGAGCCTATTTGCTACATTAAGTACAGTTGCCATGCATTATTTCATTCCGAAACTAGAAGTGTACAGTTATTATATTAATGCATTTTCTAAGACGAAGCAAACTGAATAGATTATACTCCCTTGAGGAATATTTCGTATTACGGGAAGATCTCCAATTTTTTATGAAGCATCTCCACATACTGTAAACGTAAAAGATCTATTGTATATAGAAGTAAAAAGAGTTGAATATGACCAACAATCGGCCGTATGAATTGCCAAAAGGATTAACGTTTTGTAATTTGAGAGGGTGAGTTGTTCAGAAGACCAGATGATACTTTGAAAGTTCGTAGAAAGATTTAAACTCAGCCTTAACGATTCCGATGCCAAAAATACACATCGAGCTGACAATATCGGCTCTACAGTTATAAATTTAAGGAATGCAATTCAAATTATAGGAACAGGTATGTAATAATCGTACTAGTTTGTAATGTGTCATGGATGTATAATAATATAGAATATAACTGATATATACATTATATATACTTATGCAGATATGTATAA
The DNA here is from genome assembly GCF_046866305.1 of Octopus bimaculoides. NCBI lineage: Eukaryota > Metazoa > Mollusca > Cephalopoda > Octopoda > Octopodidae > Octopus > Octopus bimaculoides. The sequence continues at coordinate 25,144,142 of NC_142937.1, forward strand.
GTACATATATATATATATATATATATATATATATATATATATATATAGACAACTACAGGTATATGAAATATTATACAGCATAAATTTTTGATTTATAAAATTCATCTCTCACTGTAGAGGATGTGTCTTCATTACCGCAAGGCAATTAAAAACAGCTCCGTATCAGAAAGGGAGATAATCACGGGAATCAAAAATTCTTCAAATCTGACTTGTTATTTGTGAAAGGGACAGTATTTTTGTTTGAACCTTAAGGGACAAGTGTTTCTGGTTCAATACAATTCATCAACACGACAGTTGTCAAACATAATCTTTAGCAGCCAAGGGACATTGATATATATGCAGAGTAGAACACATGTATGGCTTAAGTAATTTACATTATTTGAAGGAACATGAGTTAAGAGAAATAAGTCTGAGTGACGACTATTGAGGCAGAACACAGGTTGGCGAGTTCATGAATGTCCTCTTTTCTCCCGAAAAAGAAACGTGTCCTTAACTTTAATGCTTGTTAGCTTTGGGGAATTCTGGATTCTTGAAATTATCTCCCTTTCTCAAGTGGAGCCGGTCTTAACTGCCATACAATGCGATAGATGTAAAATTTCATATATATATATATATATATATATATATATATATATATATATATATATATACATACATATATATATATATGTGTATGTATATATATATATATGTATATATATAAATGTATATATATTATATATACAATATATATATATATATATATATATATTATATATATAATATATATAAATACATTATATATAATATAATATAATACAATATAATACAATGCATATATATATATATATATATATATATATATATATATATATATATATATAAATTACAGATATAAATAAATGTATAAATATGAGTGGTTTTCTTTATGCTTTCAAATGAAAATCGAATGATATTGAAGTTAAATCATAATATCAGACTTAAAAGCCAGCTGGATATACCAAATTGAAACCTATGTTTTTTTGCAATGATAGCATAACATCGGTTTCTTATTTTCTTTAAGACTGCGTTGAATTATAGTTCTATGAATAAATTCGTTAATTCTCATCTCCCAATTCACTGATGTTTCGGAGAGAAAAAATACCGAAAGAACACTTTTTGTGACAGCATGTACTACTGATATAAAAGAAATTCGAAGGCAAGAAGACAGAGAAATAGCATTTCTCCGATATGTTTTCTAGCTTAGTTTTCATACAGATTCACTGTTTATGTTATTTAAATACAACATAATTATTACGACTGTTATATGTTGCTAGGGTTTTCCAATCTCACACTTTTCCCTCTTTCACTTTCTTCACTTATTCTTTTCCATGGGTCTCACTCATGCATAATCTGCATCTTTTGAATGGCTGTGCTGTGTTTATATAATTCTAAATTCCCGATAAAAAGGGCATTGCCGTTTATCAATATATCTATATAAACTGATCCTTTTTTGATAAATTTATATACATGTGTACATAAATGTATAAGCATGTATACGTCAATGGACATTCATGTATTTTCATATTTAGGGAACAAGGTTGATTGTGAAACACATTTTAAACATGCTTCTCACTGACGGGGATGTTTTTCTTCTAGCGTTGCTCTTTAAATGTTTCTTTATTATTAGCTAACATTTAATTTGAAACATGTTCCCAAGTCCATTAATATTTCTTGACTTCAGCACGTTTCTGAAGGAAGTGTGCATGAAAACTATGTCTATTGCCATGATTTTATTAAGTACATGTATTTAGCTGGTATAGCAAATTAGCTCCATTTACTTATAACTACTTTCATTTATTGCACAGGTGTTCTTTCGATATTTACGCAGTTTATTTTGTATAGTTTCAAAAGATTTAGTACATTTAACTCTGACGAAGACTTTCTGAGTCATATTTCTTTTTCAGCCTAATACAAAATGTGAGGCCAAGTTCCTAGAACGTTTGAAAGATTGCCAGGCCCAATCAAATTCGACTTTCATACTTTGGGGGTTGGAAAATAAACAACCATTCCGACACGCTGGTTGATACAACACGTTGTATATTTTATATCTGTCACTTTTCAAAAGATATTTTGCGTTGGTCATAAGTGACAAGTGTTGAACTCCGTCAGCTCTGAAAATGTCAAAATCAGACACCTACGTCACGTCAGTTCATCTACAACTCCACAAGGAGTTGAGGACCAAAGCGAGGCAATTTAAGTCAATTTCAAGTGCTACATAAGCAACAATACTTTTGTGTCTACTTCATTTGGAAGATAACAAGAGATCTTCAAATTTTGCAGTTATTGCTTGATACTAAAGAAATGATATATACATGAAATATTATATTATACTATGATTTATATATAATATGATATAATATATCATATATACATATACTTCGTCAAACGATAATTCAAACGATGTATGGTGCAATATTAACGAATTCTACTAATTTACGCAAGAGACATGTATATACATGCATACATACACAAACGTAAATGCACGCTGATATACACTGACACATCCACCCATCCATACATCCATCCAACCATCTATCCATCCATCCATCCATCCATCCATCCATCCATCCATCCATACATACATACATACATAAGGCAATAACTTATTTGCTGGGATAAAAATATTGATAAAAATATTTAACATTCTATATGTTTCGAAATATATTTGTCCGGTCTTATAGCAGAATTAAGTTATGTTAAAAAGTTTGACCTCAAATACTTTCTAATTCAAAACAGCATCCTTACTTGTTGATAAAATATTTTGTACAGAATTCCTTTGTTTGAAACCCTAACCAGAATATAGCAGATGTGTGAATGACACCTGATCTCATGGTAAGCAATAAAAACTTGATACGGTTTATATAATTATTATAATTCACTCCGAGTCCCTCTTATTGGAGTGTTGGAACTAAGTAACGGAACATTAATCATTAGTAAGTTGATACTTTGGCTTACGAAGACGATGTGCTGTACAACTAAACGAGCCTATAAGGGCAATATCACGTGGTAATTTGTGCTGTTAGAAGTAGTGCCTAATTATCGTTGAAATTGAATCTCACTGTCTTGTGAAAGAAAAGCAGATTTGATACTGTAGTTTTAGATATATACTAGATCTGGTGATTACGGCTGGAATGCATCTGATCATAATTCTGTTCATTCGGATCTGAGCTAGTACTAAATAACGACATCTGCACTGCCTATATATTTGTACTTAAGTAGATTGGACTCGAGAACTTCAAATGTTTTAGTCAACAAGAGTGAAGAGCTCAGGTAAAAACAACCAGTCACAAGTCAATGAGCATCAAGAGACTCGATGAACTTGGTCAATCAATAATTCAAACGATGTATGGTGGAATAGTAACGAATTCCACTAATTTACGCAAGAGATACTTGACAATATTTTGACAGTTTAATTACTGTGCCAGCCTTTAAGAATATCAACCGTAGAGATAAATATTCATGTGTGGTTACCACAGCCGCATTGAGCGAGTGGATGATATTCTCAATTGTCATAATCACGACTGCACAGATACATAGAGCATAAATATCATTCTCTACTGCAAGAAGCATAATTAAAAAGTACACCGTTAACTATCAATAATGTATGTATCTTTAAAACGGGTGAAAGCAACATTTTTTACTTAGCGTGAAACATCACTCAACACTTCAATATGTATCGACCACGGGTTTGAGTGATACAAGCGACGTATAATAAATGAGTTTTCACGTGTTTGCACTAATAAGAATGACTCTTTCCTTCTGCCGATTAACCTGTAATTATAGATTTGATTATCTATATATATATATGTATGTATACACACATATATATATATTATAAAAGAACAAATGGGGTTTGGCATTTACGACGGCTGTAACGGTAGAACTTTATGTATTCCTAAATTGCATCAGAGCATATATTCCGCCATCTTCATTTAATTTAAACAGGTGTGTATCTGATACTGGATTATATGCTAAGATGTAATCTACGAATACTTTTAAAATATTTTTACCGAAATAGCGCTTGTGAATTTTAAACCCCCACTTAAGTTCTTTTTTATACCTACGCCGCACCTAGAACTAGCTGAGTCGGATCGGATCGGATCTACGGTTTACATTGAAACTGGTACTTACATATCTATAGAATCCTACTAAGACGACTAAGATATAACACTTTCATGGTTGTTTTCTTTCACTATACATGTATGTATGTATGTATGTATGTATGTATGTATATGCATGTGTGTGTCTATAGAAAAAGGGTCCAGCCGTCTAATCTGATATGAGATCCAGCCGTCTAATCTGATATTAGATCCAGCCGTCTAAATTGATATGGCTTCAGTGATGGAATTGCATATGATTTTATTCAATTGGCCAGTAGTGAGACCTACTTTCATAGAAAGTTGATTCACTTGAAATATCACGCCACAGCAGCAAGATAACTGCGTATACAATTCAGAAATCTCAAGAAAATTGAAATTTATACACAATGATTTGCACTTTCCTCACTTTCTTAGAAAATGTACAAGCGCTTATAGCAATGTTTGTATATACAGAAATGTTTACAATAAGAGCGGGAATATATTCTCACCAGTTTCAAGAAATTGAATCTGGAAATTGTAGCCTGACTTACCAACACGCAATTTACTCTTTATTATAGGTAATTTGTTTGCATATATGCTTTTTTCAGTATGTTAAACTATGCTAATTCGTTTAGAGCTTAGATTTATTAGAATAATAGATCTCAGCAAATAAGTTATCTTTATCCTTATGTAAACAATGGTTATATTGTAAAAGGGAGGTTGAAAGAAAATCGCCACTTGTAATCACATAATCACTTATCACTATTAAAAAAGAAATATGAAGAGCATATCATTTCCTCTATACAGCAAACATCAATGAACTATAGGTTAGAAGCACATGAATGAGATGTAAAAGTAAAATTCTCAACTTGGCTGGAAAATAAAAAGCATTCATCGTTAATGTTTGGCTAGAAAGAAGAATAATACATAAAAAGTAACATTCGTTATAATAAAATTGCATAATAATACAATTGCAATTGTAATAATACAATTGCATAATTTAATGAAAATCTGAAAACAGAATTTGTCTTTTTTTTGCGTCTTGTTTGTTTGAAAAAACCAGCAGCATATTGAGAGCTGATTCTTTTGACTTTTTAATATTAAATAGAAACCGTTGATAGTTGAAAATGAAAGTACGATTTCTATAAATATTTTTAGTCAAAAATACCCATTGAAGCAGACAGTGACTAATAGTGGTACGAGACTTGTTGATATCTTCATGAGAGCATGGGAACATTTTAACTATATTTACTGAAACTAAATTCGCATCCTTAGAAATGTTGTATTTCTCAAAGGATATATAACACTAAAGCTATTAATATGCTTTTCCGAGAAAAAAAAAATTAGTAAAAGCACATTTTAAAATTGATCTAGCTTGAACAATACATCTTTACAACACTTAGCATTTTCTTAATATATGATGAATTAGCTGCAATTTCTATGATTGAATCTGAATTATGTGAATAATTCGTTTCGGTTATCACCAAAACGTGGAAAGTTGGGATATCTTTATTAACATTGTCCCTAATTATACTCAGGTCTTGTAGGTAAATTTTCCCTAAAAGGCCTGATATCAACTGCAAAGGAACGAAACTATTGTTGATTTAGTTAGTCATGTATTATCGTTAAGCAAATATTATTTGTTAATATACCAGTATCTTTTTTTAAAAGCAGACGAGGAGAAATGAGGGGCAGAGAAGTCAACAGTTAGTGATTCAGAATTTTTGCAGTGAATTGTTTTATTATAACAAGTGCTGCTTACAAGTTAGCTCCAATGCCCCGCAGCGAAGCTCTGGAGTGAGAGATAGAGTTAGAGACACAGAGATTGAGAGAGACAGATAGAGATAACTCGTTAGGTTGAATTCGTAAGAACTAATAGACGTGAGTTTCACAAGAGACATGCATAAAAGTTAAGAAAAGAGTGTCAAATGCACCGATGCTTCCGTTATGGAATCATCAGAGTTCCTGATAATTTCTATTCACAGCCGGTGAAAGATCAAAGGTAACCTTTAAGAAAGCACGAAGACACTATATATATATATATATATATATATATATATATATATATATATATATATATATATACGAGTCTATAAACATATATAATATATACACATATATAAAATATATGAATATATGTACATGTATATATATAATATATATATAACTATGTATGTATATATATATATATAATATGTATACATATATATATTTATAGACAAAATATATACATGCCTACACACATATATATATATTATACATATCTATGTGTATGTATACATATGTGCATATATGTATATATACATGAAGTTTTATATATTTCTTGGAGGATTTAATTGTTTTCATTTTTAGAATTCTTCAATTAAACTCTATATCTCGATAAAATATTTATCATTTACTATTGTTTGACATTCATTAGGTGTTCAGAAGCGCTTTCAAGCATTTTGTTTCAGTAAGCTTAAATAATATTAAGGCAGATTAGTCAAACATTATTGGGAAATGAATTAATTTTTAAATCTACTTTTCCTATTATTTATATCTTTAATTCATGTTATTAAAATAATTTTTGTCACAACGCTAAAAATTTAACTTCTAATGGGAACTTTCTTTATTGTTTAATACATATATCTGTATATATATATATATATATATATATATATATATATATATATATATATATATATATATTTATACATATATCAAGAGCTTTTGAAGCGCCTATATTTCACTACTTTTATAAAAAGCACTTTTCGAATAAAAATTATTTCCAGTTGTTTTCATTGTTACATTTTTTATAGGTATGGAAAAAAAAACGCTCTGACCAAATGGGAAAATTTAGAAAAAGTTTTTGTTTGTTCTTAAATAGTTTGCCTTTAGTTTCATTTTCTATGTTCAAGTCTCTTTTCAGTTAAATACAAAATTGTGCCAAGGGTTCGACTTTTTAAAGGGTAATATCTACAAGTCCTTTTTCACTCACCATATTGAGAGAGGTCGATTTATGCAGTGTATATTTAGAAATAGCTAAACATGAATATCTCTTATGAATTTATAATTAAAATTTAAGATCAGGGAAGTTTAGGCTGCCGCTCGGGAATACAGCACGAATTCATAGTAGTCTCACTCAACGTGCCGGTTTTCTATAATTCTTAAAAGATTAAGTAAGCAGTTTTCTTTCATATCCTTTGAACTTAAGCTTATAATAAAAAATTTAATTAATCTAAGATATAAAGAAGGGGAATTAAAATAGGTGATATTTGTTTTTGTTTTTTTAGTTTTATATTAAAAAGTGTTTTCTGTAATTTCTGTTGTAGCTTTAATTTTGCCAGAGAGGGAAATATAACATTATAATAGGACGAATGCGATAGAGGGGTTATAAGTAGACATTATATATATATAATATAACTTAAATAATATACTGTTAAATTAACAAAGCGCGACATTTTAAAAATTAGTTTGATAATTGATCTTATATTTCATGTTTCAATGCATATGTACCACAGTATATCATTATATATACCTATAGCTATATATATACATATGTATGTATATGTATATATATATATATATATATATATATATGTAGACACACATATATATGATACATACATATGTATACATACATATATATATATATATATATATATATATATATATATATATATGTATATATATGCGTATATATATATATATATATATATATATATATATATATATATAGTTTACATTTTTTTAAATATATTAACTAGTTGCCTATATATATTTAATGGCATATATATATAATACAGACAAATGCATATGCTTGTTATAAGTTCATTAGATAAGACCACAAATGTGCCTGATTGATAAGGTTACATGCACATTTTTTTACGATTCCAGCAAAAAAGCGATACACATTGAACAATTTGTTTTACTAGACAAATATAAGATCAGCAATGGCGGTAAATAACAATGCCAATATTTTTTGTGTAATGTTCATGTTTTCTTCACATTTTGTAAAAAAATTGTTGTTGCTACTGTAAAAACTGTTCATATGAAAAATCTATGTTATCAGTCTTTTTGTTGTATTTTGTTTTTCTTTTGTGTTGATTTTCCCTATTCCTTGGTAGAGCTGACTTTTTTTTCTTCACTCATTGTCCGACGTTCTTGAGTGGTCGTAGAAGTTACGCCTGAAATATGTAATTTTTGGCCTGTCAGATGGGAGGAGTAGGAAACATGTCGCAGAAGGAAATATAGTACTAACGAAGAAGGATATAAGGATCACAGAACGGACAGATAAGTGCGTGCAAGAATTTAGTCCAATTGCAGCGTCATGCAAGGTAAATCTAATTTCATGTAAATTACTAAACAAGTGTGTTTTAGTATTTCTTTTTCCACTTGAGATAAGCAAATTCTACAGAAGATAGCTTTGTTTGTGCAGAAATTAATAATTGAGTAAAGGAAAATAGCACACACACAAGAAAAGAAAATTACTAAATTGTAAAGTACCGTTTTGAAGAATGGTACGCTTATTACCAGATTTATAGTATGGAAAATAGAAAAACTGGTTAGATTGTGGCGAGAGAAAGGAGTTGTTAGAAAGAAGACAAAGATGTTTTGTAGAAAGCACTTTGTTAACATGTCTGTATCTGCAAGCTACAATATATCTGCACTATGTGTTAGCTATAAACTGAGTGATTTGAATCGTTGGAACAACTTAATTTTGAAGGATTCTTGTGACAAGTAAACTGTACATATAAATAAGAATGTGATTATCAAAATATAGGTTTATATACACCCCCACCATATGTGTATGCAGGCTATTGTACATTTAATAGTATAAGGTAATATACAAAGTACATATGTACATCCATATATATTACGCATAAATGAATGCATATTTATATATATAATATATATATATGTTTGTATATATATTATATATATATATTCATATGTACAAACTTCTGAAATTTTTCTGTTTTACTAATATAATTATAAATGAGTAGCACCACGTCGTTTTGTACACTTTGGCTCTAATACGCACCACCGGTAGCCTCATAACTGCTTTCTGATGACTTGGTGAGCATGGTAGACAGCACTTCTGCCTCACTAGTTCTGGATCCGACAACTTGTTCCACTATCTGCTTCATCCCAATTCTGTTGGCACAAACAAACAACCAAAAGAAAAAACAAGGTAGAAAAAAATGTCTTCTTAAAAACCTACTGCATTTTTTTAAATCTTCGAGTGCGTTGGCCTTTCTTTCGTTCTCTTTCTCACCTGGTTACTATTTCACAACGTACTGTTTTCCTGTTGACTTCCATAACTTGCCTGTGATGCATTTTGGTAACAATGAGAGCAGTACCAAAGCCTGTTCAGAGTGCTTAATACCTTAATGTTATTAAAAATCAATTAAAAGCCCTCTATTATATTTCTCCTATTGTACAAAATGTCTTTACCTCTTTCTGTCATTTTTCTTTTGCCATCAAAGTATAAGAAAAATAATAAAATTATACATTGAATATATTTTTGCGAAAAACAAAACAAAATATGTAGTAGTTGGAAGACGGGAACACACAAGTTGAATGTTGGTTAGCAAACACTGAGTTTGAGGAGAATCAACTTTTAATTCATATATATATATATATATATATATATATATATATATATATATATATTAAATAAACAGCATTTATCTTCCAGATTTATCTCTTAAATATATTATTGATAATGTTAAAATATATAATAAAAGGGCTACTTTCGAATTAAGTTACATATTTATATTACTAATATATGAACAGAATGCAAATTATTATTATATTTAATATAATTATAAATATTGCTATTACTACATTTTTCTATATTTAGCAAGGTTAACATGCATCTAGTATATTTAATATTTAGTAATACTGAATATGTATCAAATTTACTGTGGTAGTATTCTTAAACTTACAACATATAGTACAAAGCAATGTTATATAACAAATAATTAAAATATAACGTTACATCTCAAATTACGTTAATACATTCGTTTGAATATGAAAGTATATATATATATATATAATTTTTTTTTTATTATTGAGCAACTCATTTTCTCATTTTAACTCTATCGGCTTCCAATGTTTTAATACAGTAGCATACGTCATTCAGACCTCTTAAATTGATTTCTTGATAATATTAGAAGATACTAATAGTGAAAATCTGAAAGGAATAGACAGAGACTTTCAATTAAATTTCCTGGTCAGTAGATAAACATGAAGAAACCTGGAGAATTTATATGAACAAAAACTTCCAGGATATAATACTTTATTTTGAATATTACATAATACTATATATTTTGAGGTAATTTTATTTTGAGAATATTTGGGATTCATTGTTACTTGATAAACATCTATTTCCGCAAAATCTATTGAAGCTGAAATATTTTTCCCAGACCCATTGTAATTATAAATAGATATGTATATATATATATATATACACATAAATACATATATATATACACATATATATTAACATATATGTATGTATATATATTATCTATTTACATTTATATATACATATATATATAAATATATAGTAATATACATACATACACAATCACATATACACACATAATATATATATATATATATATATATATATATGTGTACATGTTTAATCACACATAAACACACATGCACAAATATTCATACAAGTACATATATGCCTATATATATACATATATATATACGTAACATAAAATATATATATATAGATGCATATATCCATATATATATATATATATATATATATATATATATATATATATATATGCATATATGTAGGTATATATATTCATATATGTAGGTATATATATTTGTGCTATATTGTTCCACTTATGTACGTAAGTAATGTATGATTCTTTGCTTTTTTTATACGTAGATGTATATGCAGATGCTAAAAATGTACAAGTGTATTTATGAACTTATGGATATATAAAGATGCCTTGAGATGCGTAAATATTTATATGAAAATTCTTATGTCTGTGTAACGTCGATTTATTCTGTCCTTAATACAGAAACTATAATCTAATCAGCTTAATTTATCTGACATAGGGCCTGAAAAAAAACCCTTAACTAAAACATATTTTGGAGTCAGCTGTAATAATAGAAATGTAAGACAACACAAACGGAAATATCTAAAATGTTAAAATGTTATTGAAATAAAGGAATGTAAAATTTCGTAATATATAGAGATATACATTGCTTATTATAGCAAATATGTGAGGTTACCATCCTCTGAAATTTTATTCTATCATAAGACTACATGAATAAAATTTCAAGAGAAAATATTTGTTCCTTTCTTTGTAAAGAAACATGTGTAATAAAAATTTCCTTTCAATGTATACCATCCATTATTATTTAAGAATAGCATAACTGAACGAGACTATCCTAAAATATTGATATATAACACAGACGGAAGCTTTCATTTTTTTCTGTGTGGGTGGTGGGAGGATAGTCAGTTTAGTCGATCTAATACTTACTCGACTTGTAATTATATCATCAACTCAGAAAATGTAAAATATAATATATATAAAGTATACGAAGTCGAACTCGACTAAAACTCTTGATGTAAAATGTTTTAAGCAAATGAATGGTAATTTAGTCTAACACTTTCTGTAATAAAATTAATAGAAGATTTTTGCGGTGAGGGTATTTTTTTTTTTTGACACTGGAGAGATGGAATTTAACCCCAGCGCAAGTTCTACTCAGAAATCTATTGTGCCGAATTAAATATTGTTAAACGTTGTAATCACTTAGATGTTTCCGACATCACTACGTCTGTTGTATATGATTGCAATGAACTTCATAAATGATACGTTTTAACTCCTACGTCACTGAAGACTCTCATTTTGTGATGGGCACTACTCCCTATTTCCAGGTCATACAACTTGATTTATTGAGTCCGGGCTATTTTTATTATTAGTTTTAAATATAAGACGCTTTGGAATGATATCGGAACTGTGATTTTCCAAAAGAAATATAAATTAAGATAGGAAGTAAAAACTGTCTCAGGACTTTAGCTTAATATATCTTACAAAGATAGAATATGCACTGAATATCAAATTAATTTTAAAATTTACTTTTCAAAAATTTAACCTAAACAATTTCTAAAAGTTGCCAATAAATTTAAACTAAGATTAACCCCATCATTGTCAGATATAACAGCATTTTTCTTTTCTAATTTTGGATAACATATAATTGTACTTCTCTAATGTAAGGAGAAGTACGATTTTGAAACAAGTATCCCTTTTTCCTACACTCAAGTTCAAAATCTTGTGATATTTTCATTATGACTGTTGAATACTATACTTGTTTTCTTGGAGGGAGCTTGTCTGTATAATAAGCACATTATATAACCTTTTTGTGTTTCTCAGTCATAAAAGAGACTGTGGCTACATTAAATATTATCTTAAAATAAATGAGGCTTGGGGTGATTAAGATAAAGTTTCTTGGAAGTGGTGGCATTCATACCTTCTCAGTGTTGTATAATCAGAAGGTCTCCACTATGAGCTTACCAATTGAAGTACGACACTCTTAATAATAATAATTATTATTCTTTCTAATATAGGCACAAGGCCTGAAATTTGTGGGGAGAGTGCTAGTCGATTACATCGACTCCCAGTACTTGACTGGTACGTATCTCCACCTCGAATCGATAGCATTTGAACTCAGAACGTAAAGATGGAATGCCACTAAGTATTTTCTCCGGCATGTCAGCAATTATGCAGGTCATTGCCTTCTTAATGATAGACATAATAATGGTTTCAAATTTTAGCCCAAGGGCAGCAGTATTTTATAGGAGAAAGATAGTCGACACCGAACCAAGTTGTTGGCTGGTTCTTTATTTTATTTACCCTGAAGGGATAAAAGGTAAAATGGACTTGGTGGGGTTTGAACTCAGAGTTTAAATACCTGGAAGAAATTCTGCTAAGCATTATATCAGATGCGCCAAAAATTCTGCCGATTCGCTGCCTTGTTACTTGGATTTTGGGCACAAAACCAGAAAATTTGGTAGCAGCTTTATCATTTCACTAAGATTATTTCTTCTTATATAACTAATATTCTACTATATTTGTTCGAACTTAAATAGAAAGAAACCCATCGAATATTGTTGAAACTTAAGCAAAAAACCCATTTAAAATCTACAACATTGTTTAATGAAAAAATAAGGGATTTTAAGAAAGGGTTACGATGGAAGGAAAGAACCAGGACGAGACAGAAGAACTGAACGATGAAAAGCAAGGAAATGGAGTCTTAGAAATAAGATATTAATTAAAAAGAGAAAGAATTAGGATATGAATGGATTGGTTAGGGAATGGAGGTTAGTTTTTAACTCTTTCTATTTCGAGAAAACAAAATGAGGGAAGAAAGTAGTTTTAGAACCGGGTTTAATGTTCAACTTGTTTAATCACGTATTCCAACATCTACCGTACTACGTGTAGATAAACTAAATTCAGCAGAAATAGCACGAAAACCCAACAGAAAAAAACACACACCTAGAGCACTACTTCAACTGAAAAGTTGCACAGAAAAAAACAGAATGAGAAATAAAAAGAAACAAAAAAGAAACACGATGACATACTACAATATATTTTTTAGCAACAAGCAAAACACTGCCACTGCGTTAAATTTAGAAGTTTCACATCAATATATGTATATATGGGAAACAGCTTCTCTTATGAGACATGTATTGAAAACATGACTGTGATGTAGTTTCATCTATTTTACCAACATTTTTTTCCATATTCTTTTATTATTTATTTCTAATATTTATTATTACAGGAATATTTCTAAATCACAAATATCAACATTTCTAGATCTTCATAGACTCTCTTTCGAGAAATGGTAATATGGCTGTATGTTACTGCCTCTTAAAGGTAGACAGAACTAATGTGATTGGAATACACTTTACCGCCACAATTTGAAATATAGTGTACTGATTTATAGATTTACGTAATATCAGACAGTTTGTTTTTATTTATGACTAGTGTATGTTCTACAACGTGGATCACCTATAAAAGAGAGAGAACTAGAACACAGTCGTGTTTTCAATGTAAATATTTGTATGCGTACCTATACATATATATATATATATATATATATATATATATATATACATATATTCAAGAAGATATATATATATATATATATATATATATATATATATATATATATATATATATATATATATATATATATATGCGTATATATACACATACAAATCAGTCATATGAATAGTTATTGCTGTTTGCTAGTGCAAAGAAAACAAGGCGAAGTGTAATTAAAATTGAGAAACCAATCGGATAGCTTGACTACTAAAATCTAAGGGGTGCAAGAGCCAGGCAAAACATAAAAAAATCTTAGACATGCAAACCAAAATCTGTGGTATCTTTTTTATTAAAAACATCGAAAGCAGGATACATGTCCAACAGTTTCAACGTACCACCCACCCCATTTGAACTCGCATCGGTGAAATTCTCCGATGGCCTTTTCATCTCTGCTTTCCTGACTTCAGCGGTTTCTGCAGTTTTCATCGACTCAGCCATACCATCCATGCCACTTCTAAAATGCTTAGATGTAGTTTTGAGCTGTATTGTAATTTCCTTTTGGGGATCTTTAATCATTCTCACCGCCTCACTTTCAGCTTTGTATACTCGCTTTTCTCCTCCCCAATCATAACCATTCTGTTGACTCTCAGCATATGAATTATCAGCCTCATCTGTAGCCGAGGTTTCGCTGAATATCTTATACACTATTTCGCTTACGCTATCATCGCTCTGCTTTATAAAATGGCTTTCTGGAGCAGACGATTTGAGCAAAGTATTAATTTCCTTTACTGTATCTTTCGCTGATTTCGATTCAGATACAGAATACATGTGTTCAGTTTCAAAGCCCATTTTTAACTGATTAATTCCTGGGGTTGAAGAAGATGTCAACTTATAGGGAAACATTTGTGATGTAGATGTTTCTGGTTGGCCATTTTCTTTTTGCACCCACGATGGAAAGCTAGCTACTACAGAACTACTGGGAAGTAAACCTTTATCATGGACTACTGTTCTGGTTTGTAAAAAAGTGTCAGTATCCTTGAAAGTTTCTAAATCTGAAGAATGAAAAGAACGCTGTAACAAAGGGGACTTAACTGTCTCAGAATAGACATGAGACAGCAAAGGCTCACCAGTTTCTAATGGTACTGTGCAACTTGCGGTCTCTAAAACTAACACTGAAGTAGAATGTTCAGTCTCGTGCTTGTCAGGTATAATAATGGATGAAACTTTCATAGAATCATTCAATTTCGAGACTTCAGTAGACCCAGATCGTAACTGGTATTTATTGTATTGAGAATTATCATATGTACTACCCTGATTCGATTCAATGTTAAAGGTGATCCGATCTGAAACATTGCCAGTTGTTACAGTGGATCGGGAAATTATATTATCACTTGAGGTTTTAAGTTCAGTTTTATTCGTTGAGTTAAAAGATGGAATATATTCAGTGGATGCGGAGGGTGAAAGTTTTAAGATGTTGGCTTTATCAGATGAATCAGCAGGCCTATTTAATATTGAAACTACAGATGAACTAGTTGTTACGTATTGTGATTGACTAGACGTGACTGGAAACACTTTCTTCCCTGAAGTAGTAAACGAGGTAACTTTCAAGGATTCAGCGTTACTATAAGACATAGGGGAGGCATCTTTGTCAGATATTAGTGACGTATAGGGTTTATCATGAGATAACTTTTCATGAACTAATGAAGTTGCAGTTTTAATGTATTCCTCATCTTCTACAGAAGATTTGAGAGAATCGGCAGAAGCTGGTGATTGGTATTTAATTTGATCTCCTGCCTCAACAGACGAATGACTTTCAGATAAAGTAGATGTAAATCTCCCAGATGCAGGTAAGCTTACATTTGTAGACTTTTCCTGCAGTAAATCTACTAGAGATTCAGACAAATATACAGGAGATAAAACTGGTTGGGATGGAGAAGAATACCTTACTGAAAGTACAGGAGATTTTGCAGAATTAATGGGTGACTTTACCTTTTGCGAATTTTCCAAAATATTTGGGGAGATAACTGGTTCAGATTTTACAAAGGACTTGTCTTTCAGATAGTCTGCATCCTCAGATTGAATAGGTGATGTTGCTTTCTTAGATGACTGTATTTTATCCGAAATAACTTTTTCAGGGCTAGAAGGTGATTTAGCAGGTTTGGTTATCACAGTGGATTTAGCTTTTTCTGAGGGAGAAGTGGGTAACACTGAGTCAGAGGGAGCAGTTGGTACAGACTTGGATTTCTCAGATATCACAGAGGACTTTAAAGATTCAGAAGTAATTGAAGATTTGTGTTTTTCAGAGGCCACAGGTGAAAGAGATTGATCCGATTTATCGGTTATACATTGTTCAGACAATACAGGAGACAAATGTTCTGAGTCAGATTTAACAGGGGAGTGGGGAGACGTAGCTATCACAGATGATTTAAGGGTTTCAGATTCTGATTTTTCAGAGGGTTCAGGCGAAAGCCTTTGTTTCGATTTCATTGACTCTGTCTCCACTGTGTGTGAAGAGGCTTTGAAGGATTTAGAAGATTCTGAAGAGACTGATGATTTTGACTTTTCTAAAACTTCATTTTCTGAGGGCACATGTGATGAAGGCGATTTTGCGGCTGGTGACTGAACTGGAGATTTTGACTTTACAGATTCTGCTTTTTCTGAGGGTACAGGGGATTGTGGGGATTTTGCAGGTTCTGAGGTGACAGGAGATTTTGACTTTTCAGATTCTGCTTTGTCTGAAGGGGCAGGAGATACAGGGGTCTTCGCAGTTTCTGACGTTACAGGTGACTTTGATTTTTCAGATTCTGCTTTTTCTGGGGGGATAGGGGACTTTGGGGATTTTGCAGGTTCTGAGGTAACGGGGGATTTTGACTTTTCTGATTCCGCTTTGTCTGAAGGGGCCAAGGATACAGGGGACTTAGCAGGTTCTGAGGTCACAGGAGATTGTGATTTCTCAGATTCTGCTTTGTCTGAAGGGGCAGGAGATACAGGGGTCTTCGCAGTCTCTGACGTTACAGGTGACTTTGATTTTTCAGATTCTGCTTTTTCTGGGGGGATAGGGGACTTTGGGGATTTTGCAGGTTCTGAGGTAACGGGGGATTTTGACTTTTCTGATTCCGCTTTGTCTGAAGGGGCCAAGGATACAGGGGACTTAGCAGGTTCTGAGGTCACAGGAGATTGTGATTTCTCAGATTCTGCTTTCTCTGAGGGTACAGGAGACTTTCCTGGTTCTGAGGTTACAGGGGATTTAGACTTTTCAGATTCTGCTTTTTCTGAAGCGGCAGGAGATACAGGTGTTTTAGTAGGTTCTGATGTCACAGGAGATTTGGACTTTTCAGATTCTGCTTTTTCTGAGGGTACAGGGGATTTTGATTTTTCAGATTCTGCTTTTTCTGAGGGTACAGGGGATTTTGCAGGTTCTGAGGTGACAGGGGATTTTGACTTTACAGATTCTGCTTTTTCTGAGGGTACAGGGGATTTTGCAGGTTCTGAGGTGACAGGGGATTTTGACTTTTCAGATTCTGCTTTTTCTGAGGGTACAGGGGATTTTGCAGGTTCTGATGTCACAGGGGATTTTGCAGGTTCTGAGGTGACAGGGGATTTTGACTTTTCAGATTCTGCTTTTTCTGAGGGTACAGGGGATTTTGCAGGTTCTGAGGTGACAGGGGATTTTGCAGGTTCTGAGGTAACAGGGGATTTTGACTTTTCAGATTCTGCTTTTTCTGAGGGAACAGGGGATTTTGCAGGTTCTGAGGTGACAGGGGATTTTGATTTTTCAGATTCTGCTTTTTCTGAGGGTACAGGGGATTTTGCAGGTTCTGAGGTGACAGGGGATTTTGACTTTACAGATTCTGCTTTTTCTGAGGGTACAGGGGATTTTGCAGGTTCTGAGGTGACAGGGGATTTTGACTTTACAGATTCTGCTTTTTCTGAGGGTACAGGGGATTTTGCAGGTTCTGAGGTGACAGGGGATTTTGACTTTTCAGATTCTGCTTTTTCTGAGGGTACAGGGGATTTTGCAGGTTCTGATGTCACAGGGGATTTTGCAGGTTCTGAGGTGACAGGGGATTTTGACTTTTCAGATTCTGCTTTTTCTGAGGGTACAGGGGATTTTGCAGGTTCTGATGTCACAGGGGATTTTGCAGGTTCTGAGGTGACAGGGGATTTTGACTTTTCAGATTCTGCTTTTTCTGAGGGTACAGGGGATTTTGCAGGTTCTGAGGTGACAGGGGATTTTGTCTTTTCAGATTCTGCTTTTTCTGGAGGTACAGGGGATTTTGCAGCTTCTGATGTCACAGGGGATTTTGACTTTTCGGACCCTGCTTTTTCTGAGGGTACAGGAGATTTAGCAGGTTCTGAGGTTACAGGTGACTTTGCCTTCTCAGATTCTGATTTTTCTGAGGGCACAGGAGATTTTGCAGGCTCTGATGTCACAGGAGATTTTGATTTCTCGGACTCTGCTTTTTCTGAATCTACAGGAGATTTAGCAGGTTCTGAGGTTACAGGTGACTTTGCCTTCTCAGATTCTGATTTTTCTGAGGGCACAGGAGATTTTGCAGGCTCTGATGTCACAGGAGATTTTGACTTTTCAGATTCTGCTTTTTCTGAGGGAACTGGGGATTTTGCAGGCTCTGATGTCACAGGAGATTTTGACTTTTCAGATTCTGCTTTTTCTGAGGGCACAGGGGATTTTGTAGGCTCTGATGTCACAGGAGATTTTGACTTTTCAGATTCTGCTTTTTCTGAGGGAACTGGGGATTTTGCAGGCTCTGATGTCACAGGAGATTTTGACTTTTCAGATTCTGCTTTTTCTGAGGTGACAGGGGATTTTGCAGGCTCTGATGTCACAGGAGATTTTGATTTCTCGGACTCTGCTTTTTCTGAGGGTACAGGAGATTTTGCAGGTTCTGATGTGACAGGGGATTTTGACTTTACAGATTCTGCTTTTTCTGAGGGTACAGGGGATTTTGCAGGTTCTGATGTCACAGGAGATTTTGACTTTTCAGATTCTGCTTTTTCTGAGGGCACAGGGGATTTTGCAGGCTCTGATGTCACAGGAGATTTTGACTTTTCAGATTCTGCTTTTTCTGAGGGAACTGGGGATTGTGCAGGTTCTGATGTCACAGGGGACTTTGACTTTTCAGATTCTGCTTTTTCTGAGGGAACAGGGGATTTTGCAGGTTCTGATGTCACAGGCGATTTTGACTTTTCAGATTCTGCTTTTTCTGAGGGTACAGGGGATTTTGCAGGTTCTGATGTGACTGGGGATTTTGACTTTTCAGATTCTGCTTTATCTGAGGGAACAGGGGATTTTGCAGGTTCTGATGTGACAGGGGATTTTAACTTTTCAGATTCGGCTTTTTCTGAATCTACAGGAGATGTAGCAGGTTCTGAGGTTACAGGTGATTTTGCCTTCTCAGATTCTGATTTTTCTGAGGGCACAGGGGATTTTGCAGGTTCTGATGTCACAGGAGATTTTGACTTTTCAGATTCTGCTTTTTCTGAGGGAACTGGGGATTTTGCAGGCTCTGATGTCACAGGAGATTTTGACTTTGCAGATTCTGCTTTTTCTGAGGGAACAGGGGATTTTGCAGGTTCTGATGTCACAGGGGATTTTGACTTTTCAGATTCTTCTTTTTCTGAGGGAACAGGGGATTTTGCAGGTTCTGATGTCAAAGGAGATTTTGACTTTTCAGATTCTGCTTTTTCTGAGGGAACAGGGGATTTTGCAGGCTCTGATGTCACAGGAGATTTTGACTTTTCAGATTCTGCTTTTTCTGAGGGTACAGGGGATTGTGGGGATTTTGCAGGTTCTGAGGTGACATGGGATTTTGCAGGTTCTGATGTCACAGGGGATTTTGCAGGTTCTGATGTAACAGGGGATTTTGACTTTTCAGATTCTGCTTTTTCTGAGGGTACAGGGGATTTTGCAGGTTCTGATGTCACAGGAGATTTTGACTTTACAGATTCTGCTTTTTCTGAGGGCACAGGGGATTTTGCAGGTTCTGAGGTGACAGGGGATTTTGCAGGTTCTGACGTTACAGGAGATTTTGATTTCTCAGATTCTGCTTTTTCTGAGGGAACAGGGGATTTTGCAGGCTCTGATATCACAGGAGATTTTGATTTTTCAGATTCCGCTTTTTCTGAGGGAACAGGGGATTTTGCAGGCTCTGATGTCACAGGAGATTTTGGCTTTTCAGATTCTGCCTTTTCCGATAGAACAGGGGATTTTGCAGGTTCTGAGGTGACAGGGGATTTTGACTTTTCAGATTCTGCTTTTTCTGAGGGTACAGGAGATTTTGCAGGTTCTGATGTGACAGGGGATTTTGACTTTTCAGATTCTGCTTTTTCTGAGGGTACAGGGGATTTTGCAGGTTCTGATGTCACAGGTGATTTTGCAGGTTCTGAGGTGACAGGGGATTTTGACTTTTCAGATTCTGCTTTTTCTGAGGGTACAGGAGATTTTGCAGGTTCTGATGTCACAGGGGATTTTGACTTTACAGATTCTGCTTTTTCTGAGGGTACAGGGTATTTTGCAGGTTCTGACGTTACAGGAGATTTTGACTTTTCAGATTCTGCCTTTTCCGATAGAACAGGGGATTTTGCAGGTTCTGAGGTGACAGGGGATTTTGATTTTTCAGATTCTGCTTTTTCTGAGGGTACAGGGGATTTTGCAGGTTCTGAGGTGACAGGGGATTTTGATTTCTCAGATTCTGCTTTTTCTGAGGGTACAGGGGATTTTGCAGGCTCTGATGTCACGGGAGATTTTGATTTTTCAGATTCTGCTTTTTCTGAGGGAACAGGGGATTTTGCAGGCTCTGATGTCACAGGAGATTTTGACTTTTCAGATTCTGCCTTTTCCGATAGAACAGGGGATTTTGCAGGTTCTGAGGTGACAGGGGATTTTGATTTTTCAGATTCTGCTTTTTCTGAGGGTACAGGGGATTTTGCAGGTTCTGAGGTGACAGGGGATTTTGACTTTTCAGATTCTGCTTTTTCTGAGGGTACAGGAGATTTTGCAGGTTCTGATGTTACAGGAGATTTTAAATTCTCGGACACTGCTTTTTCTGAGGGTACAGGAGATTTTGCAGGTTCTGATGTCACAGGAGATTTTGACTTTACAGATTCTGCTTTTTCTGAGGGTACAGGGGATTTTGCAGGTTCTGAGGTGACAGGGGATTTTGATTTCTCAGATTCTGCTTTTTCTGAGGGTACAGGGGATTTTGCAGGCTCTGATGTCACAGGAGATTTTGACTTTTCAGATTCTGCCTTTTCCGATAGAACAGGGGATTTTGCAGGTTCTGAGGTGACAGGGGATTTTGATTTTTCAGATTCTGCTTTTTCTGAGGGTACAGGAGATTTTGCAGGTTCTGATGTCACAGGGGATTTTGACTTTACAGATTCTGCTTTTTCTGAGGGAACAGGGGATTTTGCAGGTTCTGATGTTACAGGAGATTGTGATTTTACAGATTCTGCTTTTTCTGAGGGTACAGGAGATTTTGCTGGTTCTGACGTAACAGGGGATTTTGACTTTTCAGATTCTGCCTTTTCCGATAGAACAGGGGATTTTGCAGGCTCTGAGGTGACAGGTGATTTTGACTTTTCAGATTCTGCTTTTTCTGATGGCACGGGGGACTTCGGGGACGTTGTAGGTTCTGATGTCACAGGAGATTTCGACTTTTCAGATTCCGCTTTTTCCGAGTGTACTGGGGATTTGGGAGATTTTGCAGGTTCTGGTGTCACAGGAGATTTGGACTTTTCAGATTCTGCTTTTTCGGAAGGCGAAGGCGAGAGAGCTTGACTAGATTTCACTGATTCTGCTTTCTCTGATGATACAGGTGATTTCGGCGATACACTACTTTCTGTTGTTTCAGTTGTTGATTTTTCTGTTTCTACTTTTTCTGACTTTACTGTTGACACGGTACGGACTGTGGTGACTGATAAGGATTTTTCACATGTTTCATCAGGCGATGGTGAGTGCTCTGATGGGGTAGAGGTCTTAACGCTTACATCTTCAACGTGTTCACTAGGTGATTTAGGTTTTTCAGATAGCACGGGTGACTTTTCGGATTTAGGGGATTCTGATTTATGGGGAGATGTAACTGATTCAGACTTTTCCGATTCAGATTTAACAGAAATAGTTGGGGATTT
>NC_142937.1:25171459-25233959 GCF_046866305.1 Octopus bimaculoides
TTTCTCTCTTTTGTTTTCAACCATCTTTGTATTCTTACTATTGCTTTCTTTTTGATGAAGAAAAAATTCCTATTTAGATCTATTGTATTTTCGGCTTTCCTTTCTCCCTCTTTTATCCAACAGGTGTAGTAAAATTATCAAAATTCTTTATGTGAAGGTATAATTAGTCTATAATTTCATCGAACAGAATTTCGTTATCGGATAGTTTGTTAAAAAGACTTAGCTATCAAACTAATCATATTTCAGCATGCAAATACAAAAATACTATTAACGGTGACAAAACACTGAAGCGAGCATTTTTAAAAGCTATTTCAATGCGAAGGACCAAGTTCATACATCTTGGATTGTGACCAACAGGTAGTGTGTTAGAAATCCTAGCAATTTTTTATATGTGAATTCTAATCCTATTAAATATGATATTTGCAAATAAGTAAATCATATATATATATATATATATATATATATATATATATATATATATATAGTCGAATGTCATTAATTTACATTTTGCTTTACTTTTAAGTGCTATTCATTGTGACATGATTAACTCTGTCTAAATATGGAACAAACTATACTTTGTATCATTTAGTTAAAGAAAACAACCAACAAATTCTAATTTACCCAGCTACTAAGCCATTATTATCTCTAGAGTTTGGAATAAACTTGAACAATAGAGTACGCTAATTGTTATAATCATCATTATGATTATTATTATTAATGTATATATATATATATATATATATATATATATATATATATATATATATATATATAAATCCAGTTGACGAAGAACTAAGCTAGTTGTCAGTTAAATGTGAATTCACGAGACCATCTTCTTATCCTTATATTTTAAAATCCTGGTATGTAGTACACTATATTTTTTATGGCAAGTTATTAGCTGTACAGAGAATTGTAAGCCGCTTTTGGTTATGCAGCTTAAATGAAAAGATAAGAAAGGAGATAAGTAAATTAGAGTGGAATGTGAGGGTAATTTTGCATAAAAATATATGACTAAGACTGATATAAAAATTTGTGGTATACTTTTTAAGAAAAAAAAAAAATATTTGTATATCGCTTAATTAATTGGTCATCATATTTTGGAGTTGCTTTTAGGAAGGGAACACTAAGCAGAAAAAAATAAACAAACAATGGAGGAAAAAGAAAATAAGAGGTCTGAATCAACGCTTAAAAATTGATTCGTATTTGCTACTGATTGAAAGCCGATAGTAATGATAACACTAATATATATTGTTATTTGATAATAATATTAACCGATAGCAATTGAAATACTAATAATAGCTATTGTCTTAAACATCTTATATAGTCATTATACTAATAATAATAATAATGGAGCACCGATCAAAGAACTCAAAAGTTTATATATATATATATATATACATTGCATTTTATTATCTAGCTACAGTAATTTGCAGATTAACTATTCTCAACTTCTTACATTATTTCATTATTACTAACTATATTATTACTAACCCTAATTTTTAGTTTACCAGTTATTTAAGTTCAGGTATTCTTCTTGATCAAGAAAGAGCTAAATAATGCATATTTAATTTTCTATACAATGAAGAAAGTAGAAGTATATTGCAGTGTACATACGTATATATATATATATATATATATATATATATATATATATATATATATATATAGATAGATATAGATATATATATGTATATATATATGTATATGTATATGTATATATATATATATATATATGTATATGTATATATATATATATATATATATGTATATGTATATATATATATATATATATATATAATATGACTTTCGAATTTCATTGTATAGAGCTAAATGTTGGAAGGAAGCAAAAATATGTGACTCCGACTTAGCGTTAAATCTTATAAAATCTTAATTATGAAATAAGCACATGTTCACAGGCACTTCTGACTATATATATATATATATATATATATATATATATATATATATATATATATATGAATCACTGCTCTACAGTTGTTATGCTAGTTAAAATTGAAAATAACTATCCACTTACTCTCATCACACTTACACTCACACTCAATGACAGATGGTATATGTTTGGTAATACATTTGTTAAGGCAAATAATCGATGACCATTAAAGAAGAACCTTCATTATCATTAAATATCTAATAACAGTTCGACGTTAAAAATAGTTAACCAATACCCTATGTTGTCGGTAAAAATGAACATATTTATAAATGTATGTTTTTCATTGAAGTGATTTGAATTATATTTAACGATATGTATAGTTATATGTGTTCTGCCGAGACGTTGCATTATGATCTGATTCATTGTGGATACATGGCCGAAGCTGTTAGAATAATAGCATTTAATGATAGGTAAATATTCTTCTTTGTGATATTGATTGTGTTTTGTTTCATTTAATTGCAGCAATCAATATCTAAATATCCGAGATGATGCTATGAAACTTTAGAAATACAAAAGTTCTGGTAACCGGCCAAGGTGAATTAAACATTAATCATTGTAACTCGGGGAGTTTCTTATGACATAAATCTGTTCAGTTGGTTACTTTCAACACATGAATGATGAATTGCTAAAATGCTGACACATTGATCTTGAAAATGTCCAAACCATAATAATCCAGAACACGGCAGAAATGATATTACTGAATAATACTGAAGTGTAATTTTTTCTTCATAAGTGTCAATGATGATGATGATAACAATATCGATAATGCCGTCAATGTTGATGAGGGCCTTCATAATAAGGATCCTTCTATGTATACAGTGAAATGATTTCTTGAATTTTCAGTACCATTTTTTTTTTACTGACAGTATTGTAGTCCTTTGTTGCCAAACTATACATTCATGAGCTCACATCTCGCTAGTAAACATCTACTGGAAGTACAAGCCACTATAAATATATATATATATATAACGAAATTACATTCATACTTTATTTTGATTGACTCTAATCTCTGATAGACAAATAAAACATACTATAAATTTTGAACGTACCATTAACCTCCTAAGTAATGTATACATAATGCTATTTTACTGAAAGTATTTATTAAAAGCATATGACTGCATCTAATGGACATTTTGCTGATAAAGCATGGTATCCTTAAATATTTTTAACAATACAATACATTCATTTATCTCGCATAAAATATATATCGAGACACACCGATAGCGTGAAACTTATTCTTGAAGAAATATATTAATATTAAACAGAAAAAAAGCCAATAACGAAATTTAAACTGCAGTGGTATAATAATACTAAAGAATAAGACACTTTCTTCACATTAACACCACGCAAATTATAAAGTAATTGAAAATACATAGAAAATATTTTCTGCCATGAATATTCATGCCCAAAAGCTGACTTAATTCCAATGCCATTTTTATTAAACACATTACTAATGGACAATACAGTGAGATGAATAGCCACATTTCCAGATTTATGCCATAGAGTTCAACATAAGAATTTGAAGAAAGGAGTTGCAAGATTTTAGGACCGATTTTGTATTTCTTGAAGCTATGAACTTAAATAAAGCTTGACGTATGATAGCAGATTCATTACAACAGTAAAATACATTGTCACACTTTTCAACATCTATTTTTCATTGACATATTCTAAAACTATCTATCAGTATATTGATTTATGTATATTCCATAAAAGTCTGAATACTTAAATGGTAACCAACAAATAGTTATTTTTCTTATTTCTTTTCCTACAACTTCAGGAGCACACATTATCAAATGCCGAAAAAACCGAGATAGAGTATCAAATCGGAAATTTAGTCATACTTTTGAAAATCATCTATTATTATTGTTTGAAAAATAGGTATTAATCCGTGCGTCAATGCATTTCAGGAAAAAATAACACTGAATGTAATGAATAATGAAATAATACATAAATAAATATATAGAGAAAATATGATAAATAAATGAGTAAGAAATAGCCAACACTAATTAATTGATTGATGCGCTCAGGAATGCCTTGATGAATCTCTACTTGAAATTTCGATTATATCACAAAGGGAGAACGAGGCTCAGTAATGATGATGCGAGTAATGACGCTAGTCGGACATGTATTTTTATTAATTTTTTTTTTTTTGCTGGTAAAGACAAAAGCAAAAGAGCTGTAGAAAATGTACAAATCTTTTCTCAACTTACGTGATCGGTCGTTAAAAGTGTATAAAATGCAACCGATTTGCTTTTCCCAACAATTCATAATTTTCTATACAATTTCACCGTTTCAAAAGCGTTTATATTAATTCTTTAGGCTGAAATCTCTGCTAAAGGATACATTATTAGCGATAAAACAAGCACATAATAGCCTAATGCAATATTTTACGTATAGGAACGCGCATATGATTCGTATATACACTCGTAAATATTGTAACAAGTTTTGTTACGTACACAAATTATTTCTTCATATATTCCGGTTCAAACCGGTAAAAGACATCGACGAAAAAGATTGTTCAATTAAAATGCTTGTAGGAAATTAAATGCGAATGTTTGTACACGAGATTCTTAAAGATAGGAACTAATAACGTTTCCACCTTTAAGATCTATATGGATCTTAAAGGTTTATATCTCGTTACATATTGTATGAAACATTTGTATTTCGATCTCGTACTTTCTTTTTGATCTCAAGTAATACCTCCAAAATAACAAAGGTATTGATCATCAATGTCTTTCATCATATACAAACTCCAACACAGATTTATCTATACGTTATGCTTTCTTTTTTTTATATATTAGTAAATTTTACCAATATTCCAATCGAAAGCAACATATCAATATTAAAACTAATAGTTTATTTGATTTCCCCGAAGGAAATTAATCTGACATTCGATCAACTTCGCAGAAAGATATTTATAGAAATTCATAATGCTTAATTCTATGATCAAACTAATCATTTGACAAACTTGAACGCATTTCTTACATGACCCATTCTTCAAAACTCTCCATAAACGAAAAAAAGCAACAATTATATTAATACAGATATTAATGTTTCACCTACCTGGTCTCTTCTCCTTCCAACAACTTCCTGTATGCAGCAATTTCTAATTCAAGTGATAGTTTGATATCCATCAAATCTTGCAGTTCTTTCAAAATGCTTTCCATTTCTCCACGTAATTTGGTAATTTCTTCTTTGTATTGAGAACTTTCCAATTCGTTTTGCCTATCTTTTTCTTCTAATTCTCGCATCAAATCTTGATTTGTTCTTTCCAGTTGAGCATTCTGTAAGCAAAATATAAAAAAAATCGTTTAGATTTAAATTAAGACGTGAAAAGTAAAAAAAAAAAAAATGAAATATCGAAATTTATAATGGCTGTACAAATGCTTAATTTGTTGAAAGTATTATTGCCATTGTTAGTGGTGTTATCACTGTTAGAAAAGTCGTGCATATAATGGTTGCCTTCTTGTTGCCTTAAGAACATACTTTAAGATAAGCAAAACTAACGTTTAGATACTGGCGTTTTTTCATTCGATAGTAACAGAAACATATATCTATTTACCATTTTATACAGTCTGCGTCGCTATCATTTTTCTAACTCATACAACTCAATGTTTTGGAAGTATCATTACTATTTATGTATTTGCCCCTGAATTAAATTACTGAGATGAACAATTATTTGGCTCTGGGGACAAGTAAATATACTCCAAATAATATGTCCAAATTTATGTCCATATTCTAAAAGGATGTAAATTTTATTGAGTTGTAATGATATAATATTGATAAGTAGAAATAGCACTAATATAACTGTTCCTCCATATTAGACATTTTTTTCAAATTTCCTAAAAGTCTAACATGGTATACATTATATTTACTGAATCTATTCAAAAACTTTAAGGACTACTCTGCTGGAGTAATATTGACTCCTTTTTCCAGCGGTGAACCATGGGTTATGTCAACCCTGTGCTGGTAAGTAGCCAAGTTGGTCACTCCTTATCGTAACTGTAAAACACTTCGAAAGATATTTTCACAAATGGCTTCGGTGTGCGGTCCGAAAATCCCACATGCCTCAAGCTACGTCAATCTATTCAGGATATCTTCGAATATAAAATAAACCTTACATTTGACATGATAGTGGTGTTTCTCCTTTAACATATCAATTGGCTTTATATGCGTACTTTACTGCTAAGATGACTGTAGTATGTAGTATTACGAGTATGTCCAGAGATACAATGCTCGAACAGGCGTTTTGAACTCAAACAGTGAAAGTTTAATACTTTATCTGTTTAGCAGTTTTGTACGACATACAAATAGTAATGTTGATATTAAATTTCATTTAAATATATAATATCAACTGATCCGAGAGTTTGTTGATTTGTAGCAATTCCCTTTAAATAGGTTGCTGTGACAGTGTATACCTACAATGTGTTAACACGGAAGATTTCTTTCTTCAAGCTACACCCCAAAAACGATGTGTTCGGCAGTTATGAAACGCTATATTTTTATAGGCGGATTTCTATTGGCTGCCTTAAACTGTACACTCCTATTATTATTTCATTTTCTTTGTTAACCTTGTTTCTGTGATCAAAGATATTTTCTAGGAAAAGTCCACCTTTTTTCAAGTTCTATGTATCCAGAACTACATTATCAAATGTATTCTTCTGTTCCTTAAGAAAAGTGAGATGTGCTTTGAGGGAGATTCAATTTCTTTTTATCACAGGTCGAGCAAACATGAAAAGTCTCCATATGACGGGCAAGAAAATTAGATGCTTACTCCCTAAACAAGTAAACGATACATTTACTTTTCAGTGAATACGGTAACGTGGAGATATACATAAGTAATACCAACGATACATAATAGAAATGAACAATATAGAGTAAAAGGAGTGTACATATGATAGCTGTGTTCATATATAATAACGTTGATATATATTTGTGGGTGTGATAGTAATGTCAAGAGACAGTACAAATTGTATTTGATATTATCCTAGTTTGCTACAACTGACAGTTATATATCACACGCATTTCTACACAAAAAAGTTGGCCTTATGACCTAGTCACACTGATATTATCAATGTATAAATAACCCTTTCTTCTATAGGCACATTGACTAAAATTTAGGGGATAGGGAACAAGTCGACTACATCGACCCCAGTGCTCGACTGGAACTTATTTCTATCGACCCGAAGGATAAAAGGGAAAGTCGACCTCGGCGGTATTTGAACGTAATGACGGGCGAAATGACACTAATCATAACGTTTGTGCCAGCTCGCTGCCTTCGTCAATATATAAATAATGATGTCAATAAATCATTAACGAGATGGATTAATTCCATTGCTAACAATATTGTTATTGATGTCAAGCTTTGCCTTTCATCATTCTGGGATCACTTAAATATTCGAGACGATTTAATCGAGTGACATCCCAACTACCAAGATATCAGAGCTTGTGTCGGTATTAGGATAAATTATTAGTATCTTTATTTTTTCATTATTATTTAGAAATGCCAAGACAGCGAGCCAGCAGAATCGTTTGCACGTCGGACCAAATGTTCAGCGGTATTTATTCCGGCTCTTTACATGCTGAGCTCAACTTTGCTTTTCATCCTTTCGGGGGACGTTAAGTAATGTAACAGTTTTATTTAATAAAACTTTAATTACAAATACTACTCCTACTAAGACTTTTAACACTTGGACTGCTTCACAATCACGCTGCTGTGAGTTAGATTACATTGTGTTTCATCTTCACTAAGTCTTGACATAACCTAAGATGACTGAAGCCATATGCGTGAACGTATATGAAATGGAAACATCGTGGAAGCCTATTGGATGGACTGCACCAGTTTTAGTAGTGATGGTATTGGCTTAGTGGATAGGGACTTTGGGCTCATGACCGCAGCTTAGTGATTATGGGTGTTGGATTCATTATCGTATTATTGTGGTTTTGATTCTTGGAAGGGTCAATGCGTTGTGTTCTTGAACAGAACACTTCATTTTAAGTTGCTCTAGCCCACTCAGTTGGAAAAAATGAGTAAACTTGCAACTAACTTGCGTCTCGTCCATGGAGGGGAATATATATGCCACAGAACCCAAGAAACTGGGAAACCGGCCCAATGAGTCTTTACGATTCGGAAAAGAGCATAATCCAGTCATTGATCCATCAACTAGGATAACATTACCATCTGGTCATTTGGATGACCTCAGGAGAGCCACCTCTGTTGCAAGCAATCGTGCCAGCTGTTTATTCTGATGATAATTCATAACTTTCTCTTCCTCATATCCTTGTTGCTGCATGTCTTTTGTATATACAGAGACAACAAATATCTACTTTGTTATTCGGTAGCTGAAACAGATCTAATATTATATGCGACGCTCAAATCAAATGTCACAGACAATGACTCGCATCGATGTTTAATCTTTACGATCATGCTGTTATGAATAGAACTGTTCATATGAAGCACATATATTTAGAATATATGACCTTTATTGCATAAAATATTTAATAACTATTGCTAATACCATGTTTTACAAGTTACTCATCACTGGCGTAAACCGCTTATAAGCCGGTAATACATTTACCTGGTTGAGAAAAATAACCAGTAGAAGTTCAGTTTTACTGTAAACGTTTACACCTTTCGCCTGGCAACGAATTGGTAGAAAAATACTAGAATATTGGAACACTTTGCTGCCTTGAACATACGCGAATACCCATATAGGCTTCTCTACACATTTTTACAATACATTAAACTACATTACATTACAAGTTGTTCGTATCAATAACTTCTACAATATATATATATATACATATACATGTGTGTGTGTGTGTGCGTGTATGTGTGTGTGTGTGTGTGTGTGTGTGTGTATCTGTACTTTATATTTGCAAGAGCATAAACAAAGTACAGAAAACAAGAGCTTGCGAAAGAGGACGTTAATGGCAATACATACCCTTGCTTCTAAGTCAGTAAGTCTGTTACGAATTTCGTTCATATTGCTTTTCAGTTTTACATTTTCTTCTTTGTTGCGAGTAACTTCCATATTTTGTTTGGTAGCACCGGTACGGAATTCTTGAACCTGTTAAAAAGAAAAGATATAAAAAGCGCTGTTAACTATCGATCTGGATTCGATATTAGCAGTTCAAAGTATGTTACTTCAGAACAATATAATATATTGTTTAAATATGATATATTAAGTTATGTACAGTTTAACTAGAAAATGTGATGAAAGTTGATTCTGATAAGAGACACATGGAGGAGGTACCTGAGGACACTACCAATCGGAACTTCCCCAGAATAGTGGGTGGAGAAGATGGATGGGAGAATGGATACAGTTTAATATGTATCAGTGTTTGTTAATAATCACTCAATCTTTAATTAGAGACGATCCAAATAACGGGGACGCCTTTCTCATATTCTGCCAACATTAGAAATTTATATTGATTACTATTACAATGTTCAAGTTTCAGCGTAAGAAGGATACAGACAATTTTTCAGAGTTGGTTGTGGTAGAATGTTAAAGCTATTCTACCTTTCATCTAACCTATTTTGTCAACGATGTTGTGGAATTTATTGTATGGGTAGTGAGAAAGATTGAGTTATATGCATTTCCCACTGACTGAACGCAAGCAACTTATCTACAGTTTGAAGTTAATTTTTTGTAGCCATATCGTAATCGTTATTGAGTATTCATTGAGTCTATTAGATTAACTTAATTCTGGTTTACAAGTTTATACGCTATGAAGAAGCTTATCAATTATGGTCTATTGCAGAACATATTTGTAAATTATTATCAATGAAATGTCAGTGAAATAGTAAAGGGTATGATTGAATGTTTACAATCATTTAAAATTTTGTTTTGATAAAAGAAAGTCTTACTTTGAGATTGTAATATGCTTCCATATCTCCACGCATTTGATCACATTTGGCATCATATTCTTGTTGAATGTCACGAATAGCTTGAGATAGTTCGTTCCTCCAGAATTCACGGTTTTCAGCGGTTGTGTCTCGGTATGCGAGAGCTGCCAATTCTTTCAGCTCCTGTAAAAATAAACAGCATTCGTTATATTTAACGATTTGGTTTATAGCGAGCTACATTAAATTATAAAAAGTTTTGAGAAACCACCCCTAAAGATTTCACCGGTTTCAAAACATTTTTGGTGGTTCATCAGAAAATGATTTTAAATATGAAGAAATATAGATTAGTGAACAGCCCAAATTATTTTTTTACGCTCATCTTATTAATATCAAAATTGTAATGCTATATTGCTTCCAGATGAAGGCATTTCTAAAACGGTAGTCAAATATAAATATTTTCAATTAATCCATGTACATACGTTATTTTCACCAGGAAACTTTATATGTATGTTTTCTAAGGATCCCGCTTTTTGCTGGGATCTGATATTTTACATTGATTTTGGGGGCTGCACCCACGGTTTCCACAGGCCCGTCGAAGTTTGTGAAACCAATCCAGCTAATGCTCTCCTTGAATCATAGAAGTCTGGTTCTTAATGGAAGATTGACCGTGGGATTGCACTAGAAAGTTCCCTTCTGATGCACAAGTCCGGGCGAGGTGTTTTTGGAAGACAAGCAGTCACCTATGCATACCGGTCTCCACTCCTCGCCCCCGATGTTGTTCAAAGAGAAAGAAACGGCCAAAAAGCTTGGCATTAGTGACGCCGCAAATCATTCCTACAGCTGAATGAACAGGAGCAACGTGAAATAAAGTGATTTGCTCAACACACAGCCAGGTCCAGGAATCGAACTCACAACCTCTCGATTTTAACAGCGACCCTGTAACCACTGAACCGTGCGTCTTCACTATGGAAGAAGTATAGATATAGTGTTTAGCTTAGGACTTCAAAAGATATAACCAGTATATTTGACAAGAGAGAGAAATAGAACAGAGCGAGACGAGTGAACTGGATGGAGCCAGCTTTGAGAAGTTCATTGTTGTAATGGAGAGACAGCGTTAAGACAAAATGGGTGAACCAAAGTTGCTGTGTGTTGGTGAGCTACTTCATACCTATCGGTTGTACGGCCTGTTTTATGAAGGATTTGGGATGTAGGATGCCTTTCTCTCTAGGTGTAACACCATTCCAGTTGTGGGTCCGGATTCAGCTTTACAGAGAGTTAGCAAGAGTTGGGATTTGTACAATTTTTTAACACAAAATATCAGTGTATGGGCTGCAATTTTTTGATATGTTTTGAATGTGAGGACGTCTGTAGAAATTCAATTTCTCCCACATTTTTACTTATTAGGTTTTAGTTAAGTCTTATTGTTCATGTCTTGAGCAGGTATACTGTCACATGCCCAGTGGTTGTGTACCTCCCCTGCTCTGTTCAAGGAGTCAATATTGTTACGACCCTGTGAAAAATATTTTATAGAATTAGCGCAAGTTTATCATCCGCGTTCTAAGATGATGACTTTTATACGACAAATGCTAGACAAGAGCGAAAGGGTTTAGTTTTAGGTGACGGCAAGTAGGTTGTTGATATACAGGGAAAGCGTGTGAAGAGACGTGCAAATCATGTCATACACCACACGTCAATGATGTGTGTGAAAGCGTGTTCCATCAACACATGGTGTGAGAATAATGGCTGTCAGCAGAAAGCTTACAGTCTAAAAGACGACTGACAGAGAAAAGTAATTGTCAAGCATGGCTGGGTGGAACAACGTGATTTTCAATTAGTTTCTCAAATCTCCAGAGGATTTGGTATAAATGTGGTCATTCAGGAATGATAGGGAATTCATATGTTGCAGAATTGGAGATCAAGGATTGATTGCAATATACTGGGAGTGGGACCAATGAGCTGATAACGTAGTGGAATCATAGATGGTGTCCTTTATGGAAATAGAATGCAATGAAAGAGAAAAGAGAGACAAATAGAGCCAGAGAGAAAGTGAGAGAGAGAGAGAGAGAGAGAGTGGGGGAGATTGAGAGAAGAGATATATTAGTGATAGAGAAAGTGATATAAATGTTTGGAGAAGCTAGGCTTTATCTGTTGGACCCATGATCTGAGTGCAGTTGAAGAAAGAATGTTAACAAATTACGGTCTTTTTAGCTTGAATTGAGAGATTTTATGACGAGAACAATAGGTTTAGCAGGGTTTTTATTTAATATATACCATATGGAGTTCAAAGAAAGGCAACAGCAAATATGGAACAAAATAATCAGAGTCGATTACTAAGATTACTTACAAAATATATATTAACATACCTGTGCATGTAAGTCTTTCTGGAATTCAAGCTCTTCTTCAAGTGTTTGTCTTCTATTTTCAGCGTCTAAGTGGTTGATGGTTTCGTTATTCAAGTCCTGTAATGACACAATGAAAAGGGAGAGTTCAGCTACCGTGCAAAAAATACGAAGAAATACTTCATACAACGGATATAAAAAAAATTGTTATAAATAACAGCAAGTTCCGTGGTATCAATGATTGTGATGATATATTGTTTTGCTCATTAAAGATATGACGTGATGGATCTCCGTCATTCCAAGTAAATATTCACTTGTGCGAACAACTAAATTACCTCCTCTTGAATCAACGTGTAAGTGGCTGAGCATTTTCACAGACACGTGTACCCTTCAATACACGTGTATTTCGCAGTTTGACAGGTTACTTTTGAAGTATAGGTACAACCCATCCGACGGCCTTTTCTGTGATTTTCTTCTACCCAATTGCTTACAGAAACCAATGGCCGGTACAAGCTCTAAAAAAAAAGTGACAATTTTCCATGATACCTTGCGATAGGATAGAACTGCGGCCTTACTGCAGTGAAATGAACTTTTTAAACATTCGGCCATACTGCACACATACGCACAAACATGCATATACACACGTTCGCGCACGAACCGCACAAGCACACTTAAATAAACTACTATGTTTAGAGATAATTGAAGTTTGAGGACAGGACGGGTATCTAGTAATAAAAGATCTACCTCAATGAATACTGTCTCATCCATGCATACATAGAAAAGGAGACGTTAAAACTATGCTATATAATAATAATAATAATAATAATAATAATAATAATAATAATAATAATAATAATAATAACTTAATATAGACAGCTGTATGCAATGTTTTACCAAAAAGGAAAACTATAATTGTTACTAAATATGATTAGGCTGTTAGAACACCTACATTACTAGAAATAAGAGCTAAAAAGCTCAAATACTGTAGTTAAAGCATATAATTGTATACATGTGTACTGAGATGGACTCGTAGACTGTGTATGTGTACATTGAAAATTAAAATACATATGTGTATTTATATTTTCTACCATACACAGAAGTATATGTGTATACCTGTATAATTACAATCTCTCTTTCTCACTCTCTCTAAATGGTTAGTTCCCTGTATTGATGTCAGCATTACGTTTCTTTTCTTTATCTCTCAGCGAGTGAGTCCCCTTGAAAAGATTATGTTAGAATACATATTTGGGTATATCTGATACCACAATCAATTCAATATGGACAGATTTGTATTTTGCACCATTGAATTATGTCCAAAATTGCTTACATAACAGAAACACGTGTTGGGCTTTTGTGATTTATTCCTGTATTAGGATGTGTTATTCTTCAACCTACTACTAAATGTCTTATGTATATATGTATGTCTGTATGTATGTATGTGTGTATGTATGTCTGTATGTATGTATGTGTGTATGTATGCATGTATGTATGTACGTGTATCGTGAACTCTCTTGTTGTTCGAAGCAGATGCGCAATAAACTCGCTGACACTCTTCAATTCGATATTGTACAGTGTGCCACCCGTTGGATGTCAAAGTGATCGTAGTGTAATATGAACTGAAACATGAACACAGCCCATGATTTATTTTTGGTTCATTTATGACTATTCATTGATAGAATGAATAAAATAGTGAGACGAATGCTGCTGAGAGACAGGCAACTGCATCTGATAATCTTCGGATATCTTTGTATGTGCTTGTACGCGTGTGCACTTGTGTGTGTATTTTATGCGTATTCTATGAAATTTGTTTTGTTTTGTTCCTTTGTTAACTGTACAATTATACTGAATGAAACCACAGTTCTAATGTTGAAGATATTTTGTTATTTGAAGACAACAGGCATTCGAATTTCAAAATAGAAATAAAAGTAAGAAATACCATGCATCATTATTTCTACAAATTTCCTTCTCTTCACATATCGATGTACAATACTGGAGACGTATAAGAGAATGGAAACGTAATACCATGCATATTCAATGATCCTAGCCATTGACGTTTCCATATAAAAGTGAACAATTTTGTATATCTCAAAGATCTTATTTACATCCATCTTATAAATTTCATTCTTTATTGTATTTCTGTGAAGCTAAGATGCTTCCTTCATATGTTCATTCTGAAGAAGGACAAGTTACAGCATAAAATTGTTTTTTATTGAATATTATCAATATTTTAGATGCAAACTTACATTTTTTAATAGGATTCTTTGAATTAAAAGCAAAATTTATATCGAATACAGAATCCAATTTATATCTTAAGTTTCGAATCAATTTTGGGTGTATTTTATACGTCAGAAGAATATTATTCAGTGTAAATTGAAATATTTATGCATAACTTGTACCTTAGATTTTCCTATAGGTACAAATCGCGATATTTCGATATGATAAAAAAAAACTCGGCAAGACAAAATGACATGATAAATTACAGAAAATGAAAGGTAATAATTTTTTTTTATATTTTAATGGCCAGAAATGTATGAAATTTCTTGTTTTCCATTAGATTTTATATCATCTTCTAACCAATGTTCCGAAAAGAAGTGACAGATAATGAATTAAACGAAATTTTCCCGAATATGAATGTAAAAAGAATGTTATGACGAATAGATAAACTGAGACCGAAATTTCTTGTCAATGGCGAAGGGATCTAAAGACATGAAATATAGAAAAATAAACAGGAAGCTATCATTCACCAGACATAAGAGCCGTCATGCGACCTACTTTTATGGAACGGAAATTAGTCAGTGATTGTGCCATGTTCAAATATTTGTGAGTTAACATGCATTCTGGAGAGTAGAGATCATTTGACATCTCAGTACGTCAAGACAGAAACAAGAAAAGAGAACTTGAGAAATCATGAAGAGGAAATATATAAATGCACTTGTATATGTTTTTGGAATATATGACATGGTTGAGATTCATATGGTTGATTTGTTTCTAAAATTATATTTGATGCTCTATTTAAGTTAAAATTCGAAAACGGATGAAAAGTCACCATTGTGATTCTGTTGGTTAAAGAATCAGTATGCGTCAAATTATGACAAAGAGTTTTGATGAATTATCTGTTCGGTCTACATGCAAACACAAACAATAAATACACAAAGAAAAATAAGTAAACAAAAGTTGAGAAGATGTGATGATAGAGTAGGAGATAAAGGTGATATTTGATGCACATATTCTACATTACGGTTAAGGGTCTATGACAATGATACTCATAGTAACAGGGTCTACTACCGCAAGGAGATTACAGTTAATTTGACTGTTGATCAACATTGCACATGAGACTTTGTTTTATGAACCCTCGAAATATTCGTACCCAGAATATAAACAAATGCATTTAATTAGAGAGCATATTGCTCTTCACTTTGGATATTCTTCTGATCCACTACGCTCTTCGATAATCGATTCGACCAGCTTGCCTTCCCTTCCCTAATAATGGTTACAATTCTTGGAAATTTTAAGTGGGATGATTCCAGTCAACTGCTTTGACCCAAGTGCTTAACTGGTACGTGTTCTATCAGCGTCGAAAGGATGAAAGGAAAACCTCGGAGGAATCTGAACTCAGAAGCATTTCGTCCGACGCTCTAATGATTCTGTCTGTCTTTTCTTATCTAATAATGATAACAATTACTTCAAATTTAGGCACAAAAGCAACTTTTTTGAGCGGAAGGCTAATTCGATCGGTAAAACTCAATATTAGATTGGTACTTTAATCTCGAAAGAACGAAAGGTAAAATTGACCATTGCGTGATTTGAGAACGTAAAACTCCGGAACAAATATTGCGAGGCATTTTTAGTGACTCTACTTACTCTGTTAATGTACGTTTTTCTGTAATAATTTTTTCTAATTTTGACCCAAAGACAGCAATTTCGAGAGAGTTGCAAATCAATTACACCGATTCCAGTAATTTATTGGTCCTTTATTTTATGGAAAGGATGAAATGGAAAGTTAACTTCGGCAGGATTTGAACTCACAACGTATAGCATCAAAAGAAACATTGC
Organism: Octopus bimaculoides; assembly: GCF_046866305.1. Taxonomy (NCBI): domain Eukaryota; kingdom Metazoa; phylum Mollusca; class Cephalopoda; order Octopoda; family Octopodidae; genus Octopus; species Octopus bimaculoides. The sequence goes on from NC_142937.1 coordinate 25,187,652, forward strand.
TAAGCATTTTGTCCGATGCATTTACGCTTCTACTACGGTCCTTTCTCTAATAATGATAATACTGTTTCTAATTTAATAATGATTGTTTTTATCTAATAATGTTAGTAATATTAATACCGATTTAATGTGGCCGGCAGAACTAGCTTGCGTTCTGACTCAAACTAGCTGAGACAAAATTGTTAACTACCTACACATTATATCAAAACTACCACTATATTTTGAAGGAAGGTTTCAGAAACTGCAGGTAGAAGCTATAGCAGTTTTTTCTTTTATTTCATTCTATTTTGGGACTGCAGCCATGTTAAGTCACCGGCTCGAAGAGTTTCAGAAGAAGGTACTTATTTATGTACTTATTCTATTCATCTTTTTATTCCAGGGACGCAACCAAATCGACATCGAATGCCAAGCGTTTGAAAGATAAAAGCAATGATGCACACGTTCCTACATGAACATGCAAACACATATCGTTGCTAAAATGCAAAATCTCGTAAGTCCAAAACGTCGCTTTTTCAGAAAACAAAAAAGTAGTTTCGCCATTCCATAGCAAAACCGTTGTACTACACTTTGACAATTTTTGATATCTTGGCATCTGAAGCAGCTGGAGATACGACAGTTTGACCAAAAGAACCGGTTATTGCAAGCCAAGGTTAATGTTGAAAAAAATACATTTGGCCAAATTTGGACAATGACAATTTAACGTAATACCAATGATATGCAACTCACTTCTTTGCAGTTTCTGTGTAACATACATATTCAAATGGTATTAGTCGGTTTTGCATCTACAATTCAAACCATGCGTCCAAAGTGCAGTGCAGTGGGACTGAGCCTGCGATAGTCTTAACCACGATGCCATGTTTTACTAAAATAACAGCTTTAAAGACAGGAAATGACTGAAACCTGAAATCGAAACCTTAAATGCAGGTTTGCATTATTATAAATAATATCATCAAATTATATAAATCTGATAATTTTGAATATTTGCATAAAAATAAAATACAAATCTTATAGTTGGTCAGTTCACTCGTTCTTGTTTATTTCCATGTAAACTCTGACTGAGCGAGATCTTTCGTTAAATGAGGTAGTATGAAGACGACAAGAAGCTATACGAGATATTATTATCAGGAAAAGAGAATCTGACCTTAAAAATGATACTTTGAATACCATAGCAGACGTGCTATTATATGTATATTAATATAATTGTTTTAAATTTATGCCGACGATATAACAAAACCATAAGCAAGAACAAGGTCAGCAATAATAACAAAACAATGATAAAATTATTTCCAAATAGAAGTACAAGGTCACATATTTTGGGAAATAACTTTCATATAGTTTAATCGCCTACTCTGTCAGGTTCCTATTTTATATGCCCCGGTCTCCTCTAACATTCGGTCAAGTGCAAGCATTAAACGTTAGACGCTTGAATGATATATCATTGGGTTCAAAGAATTTTAAAACATGGAGAGTACTTCAGAATGGTTTGGGAGAAATTTTAGAATATTAAATAAGGCTTCTATCGTTTCCAGTCATTTCACTTAAGTTGTCAATGCTAATACAAATTCTTACATCCGTAAAAAGTGTATAGCTTTTACGAATGAGTTCGTTTTTCCAAGCATTTCAATATGGCCTTAAACAGCAATCAGAACGGGTTCATACGCCTCTTCCTGATATGCCGATTTCCTATTTCTTAAAGAACAAAAATGAATATTTTCTATAGAACTATTTCTTTTTGTCGTTTTATTTTATGAGGCATGAAATACAGTAAATTAAAATGCTCCCAAAATATTAGCCAGACTAATTTAAACAATTCAGCATCGTAGGGTATCAACACTGGTTAGCAAGTTTTGATGAGACGTGAAGAAACAGGAAGTTAAACAAGCAAGACAATATATCAAACTAGTAAGCAGTAGATTACATCCGCTTTTCAATAACACTCAAGTTGGGTGAGTAAGAAGTAAGTATTAACGATTGGAAATACAGTGAAGGTAAGAATATCTCTAATAAAAGAAAACATTGCTGTCGAACTCCTTTTTTACATATGTGCAAAACCAGAAATTGGGTGAGAGAACACTCAGTTATATCAACAACAGCACTTGACTAGTACATTATTTTATGGACCCTCGAAATATTAAAGGTTAGCCGGTGCAGGATTTGAGCTCAGATGTGGCTGTAAATGTGCGAGACACTTTTTCTGATGTTCTACTGATTCTTCAAGTTAAATAATAATAATCGGTTCAGTTTTAGGCACAAAGCCAGTAAACTTAAGGGGAAGGGACTGCCCGACATCATTGAACCAATACTTGTCTGGTATTTTATCGTATTGATCCTAGGAGGATCAAAGGCAAAGCTGATTTCAGCAGGATTTAAACTCAAGACTATGGAGCTGGAACAAATACTGCAAGATTCTACTACTCCACCACCCACTCATATCAGATTGTGGAAGGGGGTTATTAATTATAATGCTTATGCTTTACTCGAGAACATAAATTGTCATATGAAAAAGAAACGGTTCCAAACTGAAAATTAAAACCGAACCACGGAATCAGTCCACAGAAAACTAAGGCCTATAATATGGTGACTACTAATTACGAATTGTTAATGATAATAACATTTAAGGGTGATGATTATGAAGGTCATATGAAAATGATGATGGCGATGATGATGATGATAATAATAATAATAATAATAATAATAATAAATAACAATAATAATAATATAATAATAATAATAGCAGTAATATTGTAAGGTAGATCATCTTACATGTGTAACTGTATCTGCTTCCTGTGAGTAGAAAAATATATATATGCAATGAATAAACAGGCGGGGATTTATGGATATAATAGTAAAATGTAAGGGGTTTACCTGAAGTTAGGTAATCGAAGACAAAACGGCAAGAAAGCCGATGATAGTAGAGATTGATGAGGAAGTTCTACAGGATAGTCACCTTTATCTTACAGATGCGGCTTATTTTGCATTGCTTGATAGATGAAATGATGAAATGATTTCGAACTGGATGCTACTGATTATGAATAAGTATTGTGATAAAGTACTCATATTAAGATGAGGTTAATGTTTCTTTAATTGCTGCTGTACATCTATAGAGAATTTTTAACCTCTGTTTTGATCATATAGAAAGATGCAAATGTACTGCGGAAATTGAGATGAAAGGGTAAGATATTTATTACTTTTACAAGAGACATAACCGAGTAAAACAAAAGGAAATCGTATCAAAGTGTATTGAAAATCAGGTTAAAAACAGGCATGTCTTGTAGATACTATACTACTGACTTGTTTTCTCACTCTACGAAAAACTCGTGTAAATGTTAATTGCATCTCTTATTTTAAAAATAAAAGTCTTTCTGAATCATTAGATTGCATCACTGGAGTGATTTCGATTCCAGAGGGAACCGAAATCTGCTTCTATACATGACTGGTCAAACAAAACTAAGATCAAAGTGATTTTAGTTATAACCACCTCGACACGTCCTTCTTTGTCTAATAAAGTAGACTGTGATATGAAGTAGCTGTGATAGTATTTCTAGGAAAATGACGACTACATACAGCCCCCACTTTTTTAGTTTACCCAAACATAGTTTCTCACAGTGAGTGGGAATATTAATTTCTTTTTAATATGCAAAGGGTTTCTTGAGGGAATTTATTTCACTGTATGTCTGGTGCCTGTTGCGCCGGACTAGAAGAATGACTCTAGAGAGTGGTGGGATTTGAACTTAGAGAAAAATAGACCAACTGTTTATTATTTAATATATTAACAATAAATCGTTAAATAAAGTTACAAATAATAGCTTGCAAATAATGGGTTGGAAAGTCGATTGAATGGAAAACCCCCGAAGACTTCAATAAAATATTTACACGCTATTACTTACAGCTTTATCTATTTCGAGCGTGATCTGTACTTAATACACACACACGTTCAGACATATATCCTGGCACAAAGTCAGCCACGTTAGCCAGTATAAGTTTGATACTGAATCGGCTCAGTTATATCCACGTTGTTTCATTATTGATTCTAGACGAATTCAGAGAAAATTCCATCTTAGCAGGAATCTAAACACCACAATACATTAAAGAGAGACGCTCTACCGCCTCACTCATCTGTACCATTCTCTTGATATCAACATATATACATTTTCAAAACGCAGATTTGAAAAAGCTCAACAACTAAGATAAAAGACACTTGGAGTTTACTAATTTGGAATGTCTAAGCTACATTTATATTCGTCTAATTGTTGATGACGCAGTGGGTGAGTGTTGTGCTGCATACATGGCAAGGTTACTTTTTGTACTGGTTGTTTACGATATATCCATCTTTGTATCTTTTAGCTATTATTTGTTTCACTCAATGGTCAGCGGCCATGATAGTGCAGCGTCATGAAGGGTTTGGTCGAACATATTAACACCATGACCTATTTCTGCAAAAGTTTGGTACATATTCTATTGGACTCTTTTGGCGAAACGCTAACATAAACAAACCAGTACCGCTTGTCATGCAATCACACACACACACACACACACACACACACACACACACACACACACACACACGTATATATATTGTAATTTTTCCTGCAGTTGCTCTGTATTTCAAAACTAGTAACACTATTAAATATAATAGTTGTTTAACAACTATACTCGAAGCAGACTGGACTATGATAATCTACGTGGTGCAGTAAACGTAACAGTAATAATCGTACATCTATTTCAGATACATACATATATATACTCACAAGGCATTGGTCGTCGGCTCAATGCTACACTAGAAATACTTGCTCAAGGTGCTGTACATTGGGACTGAGCCCAAAACCAAATGGTTGCAAAGCGACACAATCATGCCTCGGGGTTGCGAAGTAAACACTTAACTGATCGAACATGAAGTTTTTACAAAAGAGGAGCGTATAATTTGATGCAAGCACTGCATGGCCGAATGTTTAAGCAGTTCATTTTCCACCCGTCAGGTTACCTCGTATCGTGTAAGCGAAATTGGGTACGCATAACCTGTATGGAAGGCCAGTGTGCTGAAGGCTTTTTCACATACTGTTTTACATTGATTCTTGCTGGGAATTACGTTAAGCGTACCCAAGAGTGTCGAGTATTGAAAATTCAGGAGCAGATAACTCAGTTAATAACAACAACTGAATCATGATCGTTGAGCAATGACGGAGATTGATCCACCAACCATTATCACGTTAATAATTCCTCGTAAGGAAAATATCCGAAATCATCTTCCCATTACAACACAACAAAAAACATTAGATTCGAATTTGTTATGGCGTACTGGTCGTTTTAAATGTTAGTGCTGTAGTTAATCCAGATCAAACAAACACTCACACAGCCAGATAAATAGATAAATATTTATGGTGCATGTGTAGTTCCATGAATATTGAAATAAATTTATGCTGTAATGTTTCGAAATCATTCCTTTTATTACTAGCTGGCAAACAGGCTTGGTGACACTATATGAATTACTCTCTCTCTCTCTCTCTCTCTCTCTCTCTCTCTCTCTCTCTCTCTCTCTCTCTCTCTCTTACCCTCTCTCTGTCTTTTCTTAAAAAAGTGGAAGAAGGTAATGATGTAGAACTAACGGCCCAAACGTCAAACAAGTTACACATTTTTAATTTATAGGTATTTTACACACACACACACACACACACACACACATACACACACACACACACACACACACGTGCGTATATATGTATGTATGTATGTATGTACGTATGTATGTATGAGTCCATGCTTGTGCATCACCTGTTATTCCCTGTACCACTAGTACAACCAGACGAGTAGTAAAACCATGGAATTTAAGATCTTCGGACTTTAAACGCACCGAAACTGAGCTAGTTGTTTGGACTCTGTGGCTGATGAGAGGATTTCCATGTTTATTTATTTTGTCCGTTCTCGTTAATCCTTTCTCCGTTCCATTCATTTTGATTTTTCATTATATATGCCTCTGTGTGTGTGTGTGTGTGTGTGTGTGTGTGTGTGTGTGTGTGTGCGTGTGTGTGTGTGTGTGTGTGCGTGCGTGTGTGCGTGCGTACGTGCGTGAGTGTGTGTTTGTGCTTTGTGATACTGGTCCAGCAACAAATCAGTGAGTTACTTATATATTTGGCTTCTTGAATCGTCAGTTCTCTGTTTTTTGTCAATCTACGAGGTTACTATGTGGTCACGTAGTTAAAGCAATAATCTACATAATGTACCTTTTATCATTTAATTATCTATAATTTATGATATAGTGGAAAACATGTCATTCTTGAACACTGGTGCTACATTGTGTGGATATGACACGTAATCTACGCTGATTAAATTTTATGAGTTGTGAATAGGTAATATGAATTTACCTCTTTAATGCACGCGTGGTGAAGCCTTGACTTTTAACATTCATAAACGTTGAATAGAGATGATCTCCATATGTCTCGCTTGCCTTAGATTCTCAACTTTAAGGTTAATTTTTCAGTGGTAGTCCTGATAACTCAGTAAACTTTTGTGGCTGTCAAGCTGTTAAATCTATAGCCACGAATCGCAAATAATGTGATTAATTTTACAAATATAGTAGCCACCAACTTCTAACGAGTTCCTGGTACGTGTCATTTAGATAACATTACGAATGAAGTAATATTCATAATATCTGTCTTCCTTATTAATTACTTCGAAAATGAAATTATAATTCAAATTAACTTAGATTTTAATGAACTAGAGCAAGTCCAACTATGGATAGTGTGAAACTTTGAAGAAAGACTTTAACGCCACCTCTTTTCTAAAGGAATCTTATTTTAGTGCTCTTGGTATCTTTTTCTTTCTGTCAGTGTCAAAGAACCATTATTCTGTAAAGTTTAACTTCTATTATATATAATGATAGAACCACATGCTTTACTCTCTGTACATTAAGACCAGAGTATCCCTTAACCCTGCTCACTTTTAAGTTATCCTTGATTTATACTCAGTTAATTTGAATGCAATGCAAACTTATAATTTACCATATAATTTAGAGATTTTTCGTCCATTTTTCCTAGATTTCTTTACAACGAGATTACCCGAACTAGTTATCTAGAGAGATTAAGATTACTGTTATAAATGTTTGTAAAAAATCTGGTTCACTTTCGTCACTAAGCTAATCCAACAAGTAATACATAATGTTTCTGATATGATCGGAAATATTAATTCCTTTAAGCTATGCACAAGTCGCTTTTGTATAAGTACAGTTGACTAAATCAATTCCACCAATAACAATCCGGTATATTTGTACATCCACGACTACGTTATCCAAAACGTCGTTTCCTTATTTAAAAGGGTAGATTTGAAGGGAAATTTTGCTGCTATTTTTACCAGGTTGGTTGACAACATAGAATGTTCATTAACAAGCAATGCAGAAGTAGATGGATTTCGAAGTTAAAAGTTTGCGATATTTACTGTCGACTATATTACCATCCTTTTAAAATGCGCGTAAAATGTGTCTTACAACTCATTCGAGAAATTCAGTTTCCATATTGTGTATCAAAAACTAGTCCTACTGGAGAAGCCTTTCCTTTTATTAAACCGCAAAACAAAATTCAAAATTGCTACCTAACGAAACGCATGTTAACTAAACAGTGTACCGACTGCTTCTAAGGTCCTCGTTGATCCCAGATGATCATGATCTTCGCCTATAACAAAACGCAGACGTGGATAAAAGTTTTCGAAAAGACTACTATTTGCCTAAGCGTTTAAGTCTTCCCTACCTACAGAAACATGTTTTCCAACAAACAATCCGGTAAAATCGATACCAGTCTCATTGCTGGTGTTTGCTTTAATAATAACAACAAATTATCTACTCCTACGACTATATAATTCCCCATAAACGACCGCCATGCATCAATATGTTTTGATCGATCAAGAAAAGGTCGAGAACAAAATCTGATACATGTAGGATTGACGCGGAGGAAGAAAAACACTTTGTAATATTGTATTCGAAACCGTACCGATTCTTCTAACTAGTACACATTACGTAAGACTCCAATATATATATATATATATATATATATATATATATATATATATATAGGTTTAAATGTACGAAGAGTAATTAATTATTCTTTTAGGAAATCCGACTTCCTTTCGACAAGATTTGCTGCGATGTCAAGAAAATGTGCAACTAAACACATAATGGAAACATTTGAAAGGGGTTTCCTAACTGAAGCTATTCTCTAGGTCTGCTGCTAGCTGCTATTAGATATACGTAGAAACGATGCAGTTGGGTACAATTCTCAGTGAACATGCCAATACAGAGAGCAATTTCTTTTGAAGAAAATTCAATTTCCACGAACATACTTGCTTTTGTTAACGAAAAACGGAATAAATGTAGAGGGAAAAACTTCTTTGTTACCTTTTTATTTCAAGTATTTTCAGTGATATCTATCTATCTATCTATCTATCTATCTATCTATCTATCTATCTATCAGTATATACACACACATATATCATCATTTGTAAATATCTTTATTCAAATAAAATCAAAAATAGTTCTGTGTTTGTGCTTACATCTCTGAGTATATGTGTGTAATCTTATGCATATATATATATCATTGTTTGCATGCCTGTACACTTTAATGTTATAGAATGCATCAAAGACCTACGACAAAATGATCGAAATGCTGAACGTTTCATTAACCAAAGAGGAAGAACGTTTATGATTTAAATATATGTGTGTGCTAACTGTGTATGTGTGCATGCGTATATACATGCATGCACACACACACACACACACACAAACACACACACGCATATATATATATATATGTATGTATATAAATACTTATGACAACGTACTTTATATGATATACACACACACACACACATATATATATATATATATATATATATATATATATATATATATATATACACGTCTCAATACCGCTCTGTCTGTCTCTCCCTCTCTCTCTCCCTCTCCCTCTCTCTCTTTCTCTGTGTGTATATATATATATATATATATATATATATCGAAAAAAGAACGAGAGAAGGGTGACAGACAGACAGTCAAACAGACAATCATTCAGAAACGCACGTACAGTTATTTTAACTACTAGATTGTTAAAAGTACATTTCCTATTCACGAAGGTTTTTTTCTGGTTTTCTTCTTTTGTGTGTGTGTAACATGAAATCAATTCTACAGCTAAATACCTTTACAACAAGCAGTGTTATATACTCAATCTTTTGTAGCTTTAGAAGAACTATAGTAATAGATAATGACTCTAGATTTAAGTAGTTTTCAATTCAGAATATACAAACAGCGTCGTGGTTGATTATTGTTATTGTTGAGGAAACAGGAATGTTTCTTGTTTTCATTTGAAATAATTCAATGAAAATTGTTGGAGAATCAGTTTGAAAATTTCCTTTCGTAGCGGAACCAAGGCTATCAATCCATAAGAAGTGTAAATAAATAATTGATTTAAATTCTAAAGTAAATAAAATGGAAAGTTGTAATTTACTATGTTATATTAATTTCATATTTCAAGTATATAGATATGTATTTAATAAATTTTCTTTCGCAAGAATTCTACAATGAATATAAAAACTGAAGGGAAGTACAAGTTACAAAATTTGATTTCTAACTGAAAATGGTTATATTGATTTATATCAGTAATGTATTTGAAAAGAAAAAAAGAGAGAAACTTGTGGGACACGCTGTTATCTTCCTATCTTTTTTAGGTGTAATCTTGTTTTTACATCAGGAAACAGCAGTTAAGTTTGTTTCCAGATTCTTTCAGGTAATAACAAGTGAAATTTCCATGGGTTCAAGCACCAGTTATGCTGACATTTTGATGGAAGCTATTTCAGTTTATTCATGCTACAAAGTCTTGTTTTTGTGAAACGTATAAACGTCACGCGTCCAATTTTCTTTTTCCTGTAAGACATTTTTCGAATCTAATGAGATTCGCAGAATGGTCTTTTTTTTTGAGCTTATCATCAGCGTAGGCGACTCCATTAGACTTCTGGCTGTTTATGCCTCGACTGAGGAAGAGCAGCCAACATTCTTGATACTGGTTCGCTCGTTAATATGTATTAACGAATGTAATGACATCTTTGATGCATGCTGAGAATTTTGGGAAATCAGCTTCTGGGGATGGGGATCTAATAGCCTCACAAATTATTATAGAGGTGGGTGAAAAATAAAGTAGGATTCCATAGTTTCGATCATTCGGCTGTATATACTACAATTCTAAACTGGAAGTCTCAAGTAAAACAGAACGCATGGCACTTCACCTACATAGAAAGCGAAAGACTATAAAAGATGTAAATACTAACTCTATTTATCAACACAATGCGTAGAATAGCTACATATATATCATACCTTACGTGTAAACATCGTTGACAATCGAGATACTACAGTTGAAATCACAACATAAAGCGTCATGTGATAAAGCCATGGAAGGGCAAAATGAATCTAGAATTCTTACTAGTCGCTGCAGAACAATATTTCGGCTCCCTCCGATAACAGCTGTACTTTTAAGACACCAAGTCTATAAGAGATTTTATATCGGGCGATAAAGGCCATATTTTGCCTGCCAACGGTGCATATCCGTTAAGTATAGTACATAGATGTCTATTCTAATTAATGCTGCTTCCATTGCGTGGACGAGTTACTGTGCTCTGAGTTAAATTTAATTTTGTTTATAAAAGAAATTGAATATCATCATCTAATTCTGTTCAAATACTCACATCAGTGCTAGATAGCCTATAAAAATCCCCCAAGAACTAAAATGATATACGTAAGAAAATATTTATATATAATCTTTGTATATTGGGCCTTTTGAGCGGGATTGGCTACTCGACTTGAGAAAAATTCTTACTGGGACCCAACTGCAAGTTCATGCGCTGTTTATCTTGATATGTGGTCGAAGACTGTGGCACATTGAAAGGAATGTGTGTAACTTGAACGTATTTTCATATATGCAATTATCTTGGATTCTTACGGACACTTAGTAAAGTAACGGATAATACTGAATTTAATAATAATAATAATAATAGTAATAATAATAATAATTTCTAATGTAGGCACAGAGGCCTAGAATTGAGAAGGAGGAACTTAGTCGATTAGATCGATCTACTCAACTAGAACTTATTTTATCGACTCCAAAATAATAAAGAACAAGGTCGAACTTGCCAGCATTTGAACTCGGAATGCTAAGCATTTTGTCCGGCGTGCTACCGATTCAACCAGCTCGCCATATTGATAAAGATAATAATAATAATAAAAAAAAAACGAAGAATAAGAATTAAAAACAGAAGAGACCAGTACTTGACTGGTACTTATCTTATCGACCGCAAAAAGATGAATAACAGAGTTGGTCTCGGTTGAATTTGTACCCAGAACGTAAAGAGATGGAAAAAGTGCTGTTAAGAATTAAAAACTCAACAATAATAATAATATTAATAATAATAATAATAATAATAATAATAATAATAATAATAATAATAATAATAATAATAATAATAATAATAATAATACCCTCTACTATAGACACAAGGCCTGAAGTTTTATCGACCTGAAGTTTTATCGACCCCGAAAAAATGAAAGGCAAATACAGTATCAGGCAGCGGCTCTATGGCTTTTGATCTTAACTGATTAGAAATGTTAACAAGTACATGTTTTGTCTTGGTGTAAAAGATGGGTTACAGCAAGCATTCTGCTCAATACTGCAGATTCGCTTGTTAATTGCATGATCTTAACAGCATGTTCCTTTGTGGCTGGCGATATGTGCATCTCTGATCACGAGAGGAGCATCATAGCCATGTGGTGAAGGTCTCTGTCATCATCCTAAAACAAGCCATATTCAAGGGCCTTTTGAGCGGAATTGGCTACTTGATTTGAGAAGAGTTCTTACTGGGCCCCAACTGCAAGTTCATGCGTTGTTTTATCTTTTTTTATCTTGTTTTATCTTGATATGCGGTCACCATGTGGCACACATATGGTTATGATGCATGCGCCTGATGTACGCTTACTAAACCTCTGCTCATGATGGGTATATTAAGCTTCGTACATTTGTACCCCAGAGTCACTTTGATGGTATGCGCTGCTCCCTCACTCAATAATAGTAATAATTATTATAATTATGGTTTTAAATTTTGGCACAGGTCCAGCAAGTGCAAGGAAAAGGTAAATCGATTACATCAGTACCCTTACTTGGATGGTATATATTTTCTCGACTCGTGATGGAAAAGCAAAGTAGAACTCGGCAGAATTTGAATTAAGAAAGTTAAAAAACGGACGCAAAGTATTTTGCCCAGTGTGTTAACGGTTCTGCCAACTCGCTGCTGTAGTAGTAGTAGTAGTAGTAGTAGTAGTAGTAGTAGTAGTAGTAGTAGTAGTAGTAGTAGTAGTAGTAGTAGTAACCACATTTCTGTCGGCTACGATGATGGTGATACCATGATACTGATGATCATGATCTTAATGAATGTGTTCAGTTTGCCAATTATTAATGCCTAAGTAGTGCAATATTTTCTTGGTACATCATTATATCAGGTCTAGAAAAATAATCATTACGAGATAGTAAATAAATATAATTTCAATTTCGTAGTCTGCCGTTGTCTGACATTTTATTAGTATCAATCGTCAGTACTTTTCATAATTTGTAAATAATGATACTGTATGCCATCATTTTACACATTGCCATTATTTAGCGATCAAGTGATAAATGGCATTTTAGACATCATTTTTCCTCATTCCCGATAACTTCCTTAGAAAATCTTCCCCAAAGTTTGAAAAAAAAATGAGAACTAAAACACAAAACGAAAAGGAAAATAAATTGTTGTATGTCAATATTTTAGACATAATGATTGTGTATTACAACAGTGTGATAGTGAGAGGGTAGCATAGCATTTCCATTGACGTTAGTAATAAAATATTTCGTTACAGCATTTCAGAAAGGATACGAATTGGAACGTGGTTTTCAAGCATACTACAGAAAGGAAGGTTTTACAAGGAGATAAAGGTAGAATAAATAGTGAGTTATCATAACACTGCATTCATAAAATATCTTATTTTAACTCACCATTCGGAGTTTCTCCATTTCGTCGTTCATCCTAGTCAGGATACTTGATTGCCTCATCTTCTCTTTTTCGAGAGATTCGATAGATCTACGCAACATGCTGATCTCGCCTTCTAAATCAGCAAGTTGTTGGTTCTGCCTAGCAATCTGTTCTTGGTCACTTTGGTGGAATGAACGCAATTCTTCCAATCTGGAATAGAATATAAGAATAATCAGTAAGTTGTTCTATAATACATATATTTGCAAGTATATTTAAGTTTATTTGATTTCATTCAATTTTTTATGAATAAAACTCATTTCATCGAAGTTGTCTACATTCTTAGAAGAATCTACTTTGATAACTTTGAAGTCCAGTGTAAGCCACAAGCAAAACTATACACATGATGACCGGAGAACACTTAGGTTTGTATATTTATTTTACAACTCTTACTCATGTGTACAGATGTCAGTAAGTGTATGTACGTGTCAGCTATAAGATATGATATTTATCATGTAATTAATATTGATCATTTACATTTGAAAATTATGCTAATGTATACGATCAAATTATGCAAATGTATATAAAGAGGAAAGAAGGAGAAAAATGTGATACACAGAGTATTCGATGCATTTTAAAAATTCGTAATCATCAGTTTACTATTTTCATAATTGATGTAATGAATAAGTGACGTATTAATCTCGGAGAGAAATATTCAAAATCTTTAACGATTACGCACTAGTTTTAACCCTAGCGACATGAATTAATAAAATAATCTTGATACTAATTGGCTGGCTTCCCCACCTACCGACAACGCTCATCACTTAACTTTTTCAATGTATTAAGTAGAGCTCAGTCTATGACTAGTATTCAGATCATGTCTCAAGCTAGTTATCCAGTTTCCTGGATGATTCGTAGTTTCTTTTTTTTTCTTCCTTTCTTCCTAATCATTCTTGAAGTCCCTGCCCATGTTATAAGTGCTCCTTTGACTAAGCCACAAAATAATAATAATAATAATAATAATAATAATAATAATAATAATAATAATAATAATAATAATAATAATAATAATAATAATAAAATGAAAACAAATGTCGCAACTATGTAAAAAGCATGATGAGAATATTTCAATATTTGCTTTAAATTCATTTTTAATAAACAACAAATATTTCTCTAATCATTCGCTCGGATTATAGAAAAAGTATTCAAAATAAAAAATCAACATTATAGATGATTTTCAATTTGTATTTAAGACATCTTTTGGAAAGAAAATTCTTATAAGGTTTAGAAATTTGTTTAGGAATACACATTTTCTAGTAACATCTTTGAAAAAGAAAATGCGTTTGCTATAGTGTGTTGGTATACCAGTTTAATTCGCGGCCCACTATTAAATAGTTATGTGGTTTGTGGCCTACTATTAAAAGTTTGTATCTTCAATCACTGACTCATATTGTTAAGCTAGGTATAGAATATTTTAAGAAAAGCTTACAGATATTAAATATCTTTTCCGAGAGAACTCATAGAAATATGCTAATTTTCTTTATAATGTAATTATGTGTAATTTGTTTAATTATAACTGAAGTTTAATTAATATAAGAAAACGTTTTACAGCTAGATCAATATGGACGATTTTTAATTTGGTGTGCTGAATTTAAAATAATCTGAGGCCTCAGCTTAGAAAACAATAGTTTCAGTCAGGTAACTCTCTGTACTTATAATATCTATAGACAAAGGTTCCAAATACTGCCTCTAAAATCTCATAAGATTGAAGGGATACATATTGTAATTTATTAATTTCCCAGACAAACAAGAAGCTCCATAGAGCCTGTGTTCAACTCCTGGTTACATATTAATATAAGATTAAAAATCATCCTATTAGACGCTGATCAACAACACATTGCTTCTATCGCAGAACTAACAGAACGCAGAACTGTTATTTACGGTAACGATTAAAGCTAGACAGATTCCGCTGTTGAACGTTATGAGACTTCTCCACAGACACAGAACAGAAGGATGAAAGCATGATACGAAACATAGTTCCTTCCCCTGATTGTCCTTTATCCTGCTCAATCGGTTACTCACAGCTTTTCTTACATAATCTGACATTTAGTTCTGACAAGATAACCCTTAGAGAATAAGGTTAAGTCTAGAGTATAAATGAAAATCCTTGAATCAGAATAAATATACCCGTGTCTTATGCGTTCGGCTTAACTACTTCCAAATATACTGAATCGATATTTACAAACAATTCTAGTTAAAATGAATAAGAATATATTTTAATACATTTATGTCTTATAATATAATATATGAAATTTATAGATTAGTAAAACATCAGTTTAGTCGTCGAACTGGTTTACTTCAGCATTATTTTAATTAAATTAGATTTGGCTTATATTAACCGAATGAAACAGTAAAATACTGCATTGTTTGGTAGAACAATAACAAATAAGATAGAACGAATTTTAGAGCAACAAGGGCACTGCACCTGGACAATATATAATACACTTCAGCATTCTAGTTCTTGCCATGTATAACTATTTAAGAAACACGCAATGCATACATTTATATATATGAACGTTGACGTGCTGTGATGTTTCTACAAATGTTATGCAATTATGACAGTAATTGTCAAACTGCATATGTTCTATAAAGCTTTGAATACCATCCTGTTTTCCGTGTTATTAATTCTATATGTATGTATGTATTTATGTATGTATGTATGTATGTATGTATGTGTGTGTGTGCGTGTGTGCCTCTGTGTGAGTGTCTGTCTGTATGTATGAGTACATATATCTATATATACACAGAGTGAGGGGAGAGATATTTGCATTTTATATTTGTAGAAAATATTTTAAAGTTTTCATTAAATTAATTTAAGCAGATTATAGACGTTATTCAGCAAATTCAGCAAGCTGTGTTACATTTTTAAACTTATTAAATAACTGCAAGTATTATATCATTTGAAACCTCTAAAGTTATGAAATTTTGATCTTATAATAATATTCCATAGGATATTATGCATAAAAAGATTTCAACTTAAAAGATTAGAATACACAGCTTTTATCGATGATAAACTAAGTCGACTTGATATAAGGACTCGTTTTTGACGAGAAGCAGCCATGATTTTTTTTTCTGTCCCATATTGAAGTTGTAAGACAATTATTTCGCTGGATTTCATTACCTTAGTCAGAGGTGGGTCATGGAGATAGCGATTAGTTTATTTAATTTAAATGCTTAGTAATAGTTAGTCATTAAGACTAGCTTACTTGCATGTGATCAGATATTCAGGGTGGGTGAACGTGGAATTCGACTAGCAAGTGCAGTATTTTCAGGACAAAAATCCATACTTAGCATGCTTTGTCTGCAGTAGCTAATTCTTTAATGAGATTTCTTTTTGTTCTTGTTTTAAAACTTTAGGTAAAAGAGCATTTATCTGTTTAAATAACCGAAATAATGATAGAAATCGTTCTGACATTAATGAAGGTTACGTTGAATGACTACTGCAGATCTAACTTCGTCAGATAACTATCAATCAGAATAGTGTACTTTTTATAGCGTTGTGAATGGTGGTGTAAGATAACAGAACATTAAATGGAATGAAATAAGATTATATTGAGAAGCATTCCATCTGTTATCATGTCTGGTTCATAAAAATCTTGAGTAGAATCAAATGTCTTGAGCAATTAATCAACCTACCACATAGTTTCTGATTCTTATGTGGAATGACGTTCTTGTCTCTTTCATACCCGTATTACCTACAATGTATGACTAAAATGGTTTACAAATTTCTAAGATCCATTAATGTTTAATATGATAATAGGAAAAATAGTTAAATCCTCTTTCAATTATCTAAATTCACTTTTCGTTAAAGGATGGCAGTCTGCATAGAGATAAGGATGATAGTGGCTGTCTTGTCAACAAACTGTTGTTCGTCTATGGTTGAGACAATTATCTATCGTGAAACGCTCTACCTCGATAGTTTTCATACGAACACCTCATCGCTATAAGCGGTAGCATTGTATAATTACTGAGTGTTTCATTACTTCGTGCTGATTTCAAGATCTATTGCTTTTTTATTCATTTGTCTATCTATTTTTCATTTGGTTGAAGTAAGTAACGGAAAACTTGATTGAACAAATTATATCATTATTAAACTAACAATCACCTTCTGCTAAAAAAAGTTATTTGTGACAAATTCGAAGGAAGATTTTAGTCCGAAAATGTAATGGCCATAGAATGTCCTGCCTAAATTTGTCGAACAGTTTTCTACTTTAAATATTTGAGAAGATTCCTCATCATCTACCTCACTACTATAATCGTTGGTGCTATTTTCTAACTTTATTCTCCTCTAAAGTTCTTTCCCATTAGTCATTTAAGTTTACAATCTGTTACCATTTTTTGTTATATCTTTCCTTTATAGCCTTTAACTATCTCTCACCATATGCACTTAGATACGATCATACACTTCCATTACATTTATAAAACTATATCTAGATAATTGTTTTACTCTATGATTTTTTCATCAATAATGAACTTCCAACATTATTTAAAAATTAAATGGTATTAATGACAAACAGATGGAAGTCAAATACTGTTTATAAAAACCATTAATTTTTTTCCTCATTTATAAAAACCATTAATTTTTTCCACATATGAATTTCTGGCAAATTTCAATTTTTAGTTTCAAATATTGATAAGCCCTTTCATAAAATAATTCTCTTATTATAAAAAAAATAGCAAAATGTTTAAGTGCCAGTTTACTTAATGACCAAGTCTTCATTAATTAACAACATTTTACTCACTGTCACCGTATAAATTATGCTTATGGTATCTTTGTATCGTATCTCACCCTTTAATTGTCTGTTTTGCATAAATATATCTTAATCGTATCATCACTTTCATTGTATTTTCTTAACACTGTATATAAATATTCAGTATATCAAAGTAAAAGATTATCTAACTATTCCAGGGCCTGAGCAGAATCTGGTACTGGCATTCATGCTTCTTGCCAATCTCTATCATCCAACACTTCCAACACCAAATTTCAGTTAACTCCGAAACACTTCTTTGTCTAAAGGATAAACAATATATATGTGCGAAAAATAATTTTTCTCATCATTAAAATGCAATCGTAATTAAAATGTCCTTGTCGCCCAGTTTACTTTGTGAATTCGTGTGTGTGTGTGTGTGTGTGTGTGTGCGTGTGTGTGAGTGTGCGGGCGTGTTTGCGTGCGCTATTTCATAGTTCGTAGGGCTTTCTGGTAAAGTACATTTGACCATTTGATCTGTTGATCTGAAAATGGCTAACTTAAGCCAACGTTTGGAGGTTTTATTTGTATGACCTTTCACTGAGAGCTTTCAAATTTCCGACATTTTACGTTGACGGAGCAAAATGTATTGCTTCCTAGTAAGAAAAAAATCGATTTCTTTTCTCCATTCATACGTTTCCTAGTGTATTATTTGTTTTGTTGTAATATGTCACTTCCAATACTACTCGTATCGTAGTCAAGTGCAGATTCGGCTTTTAAAGAGCTAGCAATGCTTATTGCGCTGAGAAAGGTTTGTTATGCACTTCGCCAGGAATAATTTTCATATTAGATGAGTTTCATATCAAACAGCAATTTAATTGACAGAAGTGGACACATCTTTTGTTATGTGATGTAATTCCAGGTGTAAACCTACATATTAATCATAACCTATAGAGGCTAATATCACGAATAACATTGTATGCATTAGATGTTTTTGAGCTATGCAATAACAAGCGTTTACTGCCGTAATAATGCCAGCGTTAAGCGTCACATGAGTGTCATTGCATAACAGTTTATGTGTTAATTCACTCTGTTGCAACAAATGAAATATATATTTTTAACACTGAATTTGAAAAATGTAGACAACGTGCTTTATTTCTTATTATTATCATTATTATCACTATTATTATTATTATTATTATTATTATTATTATTATTATTATTATTGTCATTATTATTACTATTCTTCTTCTTTTTATTATTATTGACCGTTGGATGTGGGCTGCATAACAAACACATGATACAGTTAATGCAGCATTGATTTTTTTTTTCTGTACACAAAATTGTTTCAATAAAAAGGGTAATTTTCTCGTTTATTACTTTGTACATTAGATCAAAGTATTGTAATCGTGCTTAGAGATATATCAAATAATATAGTATCAAGTGAGCCGTGAAACCGCGAATTTCTACAATACTTTAGCTATAACGAACGTTTGTTAAAGGAAGCTTTATTAATACACGATTAATTAATATATCACGTTGATCCTACTCATTTATTTGAGAAACATGTTTTTACAAAATATCATTGATATAACTAAAACCAGTTTACAAATACCATAGAGTTTTACCAATACGAAGTGCATGCAACTTGAAATTATAAGAAGTAAAGTAACTATAATTATAAAAACAATGTTTGGTAAAGATGTAAAGTAAAGCAGCTAAATGTAGTGTCTAAATCACTTGCTGCATAACTTCCCTCCAACGTCCATTTTATGTATTGTTAAATAGATCATGGACAGATTTCACAATAAAAAGGAAGTTAGACTTTTACAAGTTAGCTTTTCCAAATGGTATGCTGCTTAATGTAGCAAAAAAAACAAAACTGTGCAATAATTAAAAACACTGTTAAAAGTAAAAATTATACTTCCTGCTCTACCAGCAACACATCTTTTGGAATTGCGCATGTCCTGACGCTTATGCTAATAGTTACATTGTGTCACAAAAAAGCACGTGATTTCTACGTTATATCCAATACAGTAACATCATGTTTTGTAAAAAGAATTTACGAAGATGTTTCTGAAACTGCTTTAGCGTTTATTACACAAACGCCATTTCGTAGGGTGACAAAGTGTATTTTTAGTTCCAGTGTTTCTGTTACATAGATATTGATAATATCAATTTTCTTTAGCAGAGTGTTGCATGTCACTGCTGTGGATATTTGTTTAATATTTACTCATTATTTTATACTGTAAATTGTGAACAATAGCGCTGTTGTTTACAGGTTTTGAATAGGATAATCGCTATTTCACTGCTTTTCTGAGGGCCATAGGGACAAAAATGTTTGTAACTGGATGCAGAACAAATATGATGGCGTTCCACTTTTTTCGACTTTTCTCGCCAATGTCTGGTACACTTCGCTAATATACAACGGCGAAAGACTCACCCCTGCAGAGATATATATGACCTTTTTCTTCATATTCTTATGATGTAGTCACCATTGATGAAATATCGGTGACCATGTTCTAAGTATATGAATAAACTTCTTTTATATACTAATTTATGTTCAACATCACATTCTTTTCGTAATTGTGAAATGACTAGGTTATCAGATAGATATTTTGTGCATACATACATACATACATACATACATACATATACACATGCACACACATTTGTAGTTAACAGTTACTTCAAAGTTTTAGCATCCATCGTCTGTTAGCGTCTGGTTCGCTGAAACTTCGAAGCCGCTGTCAAACTATTCCGGCTATTGCTGGAATTCATCTACAAGGGAGTAGACTGGAGCAATGTAAAATGACGTGCTTTGCTCAAGAACACAATACTCCACCCGGTATTGTACAATCGTAAAGGCAGGACTCTAATCACTAAGCTACGCGCCTTCACATATTGCAGCTAGGTAACTTCTAACTAGTTGATAATTGTAAGAAAGATAGTTGTATCAGATGTGACATATAAAAAGAAAAAGTGAAAAGAAATACTTCGTCACAGTTGTCCTAACAAATACAACCTATACAGTTTTAGATCAAGATTATAGATAAGTCGTTTTCCTTGAAGCGAAATGGCTGAGTGGATATAATTGTGAAAACCTACATTCATGGTTTATGTTGAAATCCACAACAGGTGTTTCTCTAATTAATTTTTCAGTGGAACGCAGCTCACCAACCTGTCGAGGTGGGCTATAGATCGATAAATGTCTGCGACGAAAGTGGCTTTATATCTATGTATAAATTCATCATTCAGCTAATTATCATAACCAAAGCAAATCATCGACCTGTGTAAAGGGACTTTTTGCGTCTATAATAATTCACACCAACAATTCGTAATTTTAAAAATACATTTTTTACAGCATTTATATTCTCTATGAATTTCAGCCCTAGACCAGCAATTTTGAGTGAGGAAAGTACTTGACAGATATTTCATTTTATCGCTTCGATAACGATGAAAGGCGAAGTTGATCTCAGCAAATTTGAAACCCATTCTATAGTAAAATAACTGACATGTAGGTTTTCTATTATACGCTAGTCAGACTAAAGAAGAAAAGATGTCAAGCATGAATTTAATAAGTCAAATGACATTGACTAATTTAAAGAGTATTGTTTGTAATCTGTCTTTAGGACTGTATAATTCAGAATTAAAGGATTAAATGTTTAACAAATGCTTTTTCTTTGTCGTTTTTGTTTACTGTAGATCAGACTTCAGACTTTAATGTGAAAGATATTCAAACATTGTTGTTAAAATAATGAAACAGCTGTAGGATTTTCCTGGATTATATATACATATATATACATAGATAAATACATACATGCATGTATATATATATTAGACACATGAAAAGAGAGAAAAAGAGAAAGACATACATATGAGAACTAATTATATGGTTTCCGTTTCCCAGTGATTTGCCTACAAAGATTAATCCATAGATTAAGCGAACAGCTGATGGCTGTGAGGATACCCTCAGTTTGAAACAGCGAGGAAGTAGTGGCGTGCATGATCTTTCAGCAAGCGGGGCATTCTACACTAATCTGATAATACGTTAAATATTCGGCAGATCGCCAAACTGTTAAATATGTCCAATAATCTTCAATTAGCGCAGGATTAAATTCTAGTAAGTTGCATACGATAATTGGAGCCATTATAAACAAACCAAGCAATTAGATTTGTCGGTGGTACAAAAAGAGAAAGTAATGACTACAAAATTTATAACCACGTCTGTTGTATTGAATTTAGAAGTAATCTAATCATCTAATATATGTTAAAAACGTACGATTAGTAAATTTGATTGATATAAAAATATATTTTGTTTTGAAAAAGAATTTTAATGTGTAAATCTAAAATTTAAAGCGTTTTTAATCCTGTAAGTAGTTGTTCACAGCAATAACATTAAAACCAACGACAAAGTACTGCTAATGATGTTAATTAATGTTGATTAATAGAGTCTTGATAAACATGAAGCTAGAGACACAACAACATCGGTGACCGTGTCAACTGGAAATTTTTAAGATTTAGTCAGAAAGAAGCAATAGCAATGGCGTTGGTATGATGCCTGAGACTAGTACGATACGATTAATGTTCTTATATTTTGAACATCTGTAAGTCGACAAGTGAAAGAAAGGTTAGAGAAGGTGAAATTACAGAGGGTTGATGGTACATTAAAGACTAATGGGCAATGTGGTTAGCTTGAAGCTGAGAGCGGAAGATGCAGTGAGAATGAAAAGATGAGAGGAGACGTGTACCAGGTTGGCTGGGGATGGAGGCGTATGCTACTCCAGACTACAAGTCACTACCGTGACCAAAGCACAGTGAAGGAATGACATGTCTGATGCCAGATAGTTTCCAAAGTATCACCTCAGCAATTTTAATATTCATTCCTAATTTGAGGACAAGAGTAAGTAATTTCGAGAGGAGGGGCTAAGTCAATTACATTGACCCCAGTGCGTAACTGGTACTTATTTAATCGACCCCGAAAAGATGAAAGACAAAGTCGACCTCGGCGGAATTTGAACTCAGAACGTAACGACAGACACCGCTAAGCATTTCGCCCGGCGCGCTAACGATTCTGCCAGCTCTCCGCTTTTCGGGCAGAATATATTGTGTTAATTCTTTCACCTCTTTACGTTCTGAGTTCAAATTCTGGTACGTCTAAATTTGCCATTCACTCATCCGAGGTTGTAAAAATAAGATACCAGTCAAGTACTGTGAACGATGTAGTAGGCTATTCGCCTTCCTCAAATTTCAAATCTGGCAACCAAAGACTATGAATATTGGTTATAGTTGTGGTGGCGGTGGTAATCATTCTTCTGATAATGCACAATAAATCAGTAGCAATCAATGCTGGCCGCTGGAAGTGTTCCCATTGCTGCTGTAATGTGTGTGATGAGGATAGCGTCTCTCTCTCTCTCTCTCCCTCCCTCTCTCTTATACATATATTCAAACACACATGCACACACACACACACATATATATATATAACAAAAAAAAAGCCACCTAATCCAAATAGTTTGATAAGCAATTAACTGATGTATTGAAATCTTAACCTTCAAGTAACATGTATCACACTTGGACTAACAAATCTGGATTATCTCGTTCTCTCACGCATAATAATTACTCGCTGGCGTCATGAAATCTATTTCTCTCTCCCCTCTCCTCCTCTCTCTCTTTCTCTCCTTTCATTCTAAATGCACACACTCGCACACACTATACATATAGATAGATACACACACACACACACACATATATACATATATATATATATATATATATATATATATATATAAACACACGTGACTACACACATACACACGTGTGTATATGTATGTATGTATGTATGTATGTACACACACACACACACACACACATATATATATATATATATATATTGGCGTCAGGAAATATATGTCTGCCTCACTCGCTCATTTGATTAACGCAGTCAATCTTTCTCTTGAAAGTATGCACATATAATGTGATATATATTGATAAGTGTTTATATACTAGAAAATTACCCGTCATATAACGTGTAACTTTGAATGTATACGATGGGTAATATCATGAAATATGGCATACACTTAATAATCATAATTTAACTTTTATCAAATTTCTTGGTAGTTATGCAGAATGATGAAATGAATACTAACTTTCAAAAGAAAAATATTTATTTACTTAAAAAACTCCCCCATAACGACTCCTCCTCCTCCTCCTCCTCCTCCACCCTCTTCCTCCTCCTCCATCCTCTTCCTCCTCCTCCACACTCTTCCTCCTCCTCCACACTCTTCCTCCTCCTCCACCCTCTTCCTCCTCATTCTCCTCAATGATACTTTGTCTCTCACTGTGTGTATTGCGTTGCTTTACTGGTTACCTGTCACCAAGCCTAGTATGTGCACCTTTATATTAACTCTCTGTATGTTTCTTTTAGCCTCTCTACCCTTCACCCTCTAGGACGTATGGCGTGAATGGATAATTCAACCAGCAAACAGATATATCGGCCATTATGACATACAGATGCTTTCATATACACTTCTTTCAAAAATACACGCACACACAAATGCACACACTCTCCCAGTAACTCTCTCTCTCTATCTCTCCCAACCACACTCACCCTGTCTCTCTTGCTGAATCGTTAGCATGCCGCCTTCACATCGGGGGGTCGATAAAATAAGTACCAGTCGAATACTAGTGTTAACTTAGCCCCTCCTCCGAAGTTACTGGCCTTGTGCAAAAATTTGAAATCATTACTATTATTATTATTATGATTATTATTATTATTATTATCATTATATTACTACTGATAGTGGTGGTGGTGGTGGTATTATTATTATTATTATTATTATTATTATTATTATTATTATTAGTAGTAGTAGTAGTAGTAGTAGTAGTAGTATATACCTACAGCCGTTTAAAAGTTCGGGAAACCCATTTTTATTTGAATCTGTATAATTGCTAGAGTCGTCAATGTGTCGGCGCTTTATTGCGTTAATGCTCAAGAGGTGTAAATTTTAACTTATACATTAACTCTCGATATATACGCTGTAGAAGAGTATTGATTTCTGCAAGCAATCATCGACCAACTAGTCACTGCTATCGTTGCTGCTTATCTCCAAGTAACCTTTTAATTAGCAGACCTCTTAACAGAGATATTTCAGACTTCGTGGCCTCCTTTTAAATTCAGGTAATGTATTTATGAATATGAGGCAGTGAACTAGCTAGATTGTAGCACCCTTTTAAATTTAGTTAGAGTATTTATAACTATAAGACGGTGAGCAAGCAGAAGTGTTAGCACAGCTGACAAAATACTTAGCGGCGTTACTTTCGTCACTTTTCGTTTCGAATTCAAATCACGCAGAAGACACTTTTGTCTCTTATCCCTTTCAGAGTCGATAAAATAAAGTACTAGTCATTTACTGGAGTAACCGTAATCAGCGTGTTCCCCTCCCATCAAAATTGCTGGCCTCGAACCTGTAAAGAACCGGCGTCACATTCAGGAGGACTGCTGTGATATTGGTCACTTGTACTCTATGGAAGTCGAGTAACCAGCCTGAGTCCTAAGATTAAGAGAAATAAAATAAACAAAAAGATATATGTATATGACTATGTCAGCCGCTCTTACTTTTCTATCCTTAGACGATAGCGTATGAATGCTGGAAATTCGGCTGCTCTTTCTAGCGGGACCAGCAACCATTAACTCAAGCATTAACAATAAATCGCCAATGAAACTATTTTATTGCTTTGTCTGACACTGACAGAGTGCAAAATTTCCCATTTTCGGATCTAATTTGACTTGTAGAAAGTCTCTTTCAATTCGTGCCGCAACGACAAGACATAATGCGAGACTTGTGTATTTTCTTCTATTGTTATCGATATTGTTTCTTCTTCAGTAATTAAAATCCCTGTGTTAATAGCCAAGTCATATGATTACAAATCTACTTCACTTGACTACGTATGTATGCATACACAACTGAGAGCTCTAAACAGTAACAGTTATGTGGAAATAATGGATGTTTTGTTAGCTTTACAACGTTAGAATAAAGAGCCTAGCATATCAGAATCATAACAGAAACGCTAATAGCAATGTTTTAGCAAATGGGTCGATTACGCATAAATGATTAGTTCAAGAATTGGTGAAATAAATTGTCTGTATATCTATTTCTTTATTGCCCACAAGGGGCTACACACAGAGGGGACAAACAAGAACAGACAAAGGGATTAAGTCGATTACATCGACCCTGGTGCGTAATTGGTACTTAGTTAATCGACCCCAAAAGGATGAAAGGCAAAGTCGACCTCGGTGGATTTTGAACTCAGAACGTAGCAACGGGCGAAATGTCGCTAAGCATTTCGTCCAGCGCGCTAACGATTCTGCCAGCTCACCGCCTTTAACTTGTCTATATATCACGACTATGTTTAAATACTGGGAGGTTTTTCTTGTTATAGCCCAACCGAATAACTACGTGAGTGAAAGACTCTACCCCATTAACTATCTCATTTGCATATAAACTATATGTAACTGGGTCATACAGCTATTTGGTTACACTATAAAATATTTCTTGTATTTTTCTAATGATGACGATAAGTATATATGTACGCGTTTTGTGTGTTTGTGTGTGTGTGTGTATACACACACACACACACACACACACACACACACATATATATATATATATATATATACATACATACATACATATATACATTTACAATTCGTGCTTTTGTGTGTGTAATGAGGGGGTTCTGTGTCAATAAATACGTAAATATATGTTGTCTGTTCCTACAGAACGTGTTTTGTCATGGTATATCTTAATTGTTTGGGAAGTATGTGTCTATAACATTTGAAGCTCAACCAAGAAATGGTTTTGTCATTTGCAGTTCAAAAGCGAAACACCTGTATGGAAAACTCTGTATGTTATACTTTTGCTGTCGATCACTTCATAAAATTTAACTAAATGGGACCCAAATTCTCAATATTTAGTCACTCACATCATAAATGTTCCGTTGGAATCCTTTAACTAGCTTCAAAATAATAACCTTAATTTATGTTTTAAAGTGTGTGTGTCTGTGTGTGTGTGTGTGTGTGTGTGTGTGTGTGTGTGTGTGTGTGTGTGTGTATGTGTATGTGTGTGTGTGCATGCTGTAATTCAGTCGGCACTGATCGAGGAGACTATGCTCAAAGATATTAAAATATTAGGAGTGGCTATGTGGTAAGTAGCGGGTTCAGTTCCAATGCGTGGCATCTTGAGCAAGTGTCTTCTCCTATAGCCTCGGGCCGACCAAAGCCTTGTGAGTGGATTTGGCAGACGGAAACTGAAAGAAGCCCGTCGTATATATGTATATGTATATGTATATGTATATATATATATATATGTGTGTGTGTTTTTTGTGTTCGTGTTTGCCCCCCCCCCAACATCGCTTGACAACTGATGCTGGTGTGTTTATGTCCCCGTAACTTAGCGGTTCGGCAAAAGAGACCGATAGAATAAGTACTAGGCTTCCAAAGAATAAGTCCTGGGGTCGATTTGCTTGACTAAAGGCGGTGCTCCAGCATGGCCACAGTCAAAAGACTGAAACAAGTAAAAGTGTAAAAGAGTAAAAGAGTAAAAAAATGGACGATGCATCAGAAGAAACTTCAATTATCTTAAAGTTCACTAGAGATTTTACTACTCTATATAGCAGGTCGAGCGACTACGTAGTGTAACCCTAGCTGCCTGAGAAATATAGCACATTTAAATATCTGAGAACGAACAGAGGAGAACGAGAAATAATTTTCCCGGGAAGTTTTCCCTATATTAGCAAAATCGTTGACACAGCTGTATCTTGCATAAATTAATGCAAATGAAATGAAGGCTACAAAGTGCGGTGGGAAAGAAGATATGCAAATCAGAATGCAGTTTGGTCTGTTTGTGCTATAGCAATAAATATGTTAATTCAATATGTTCTCTTTGATTGGTGTTATAAACTCCCTCGCAGTTTCGGTCTTTTGTGATCATTCACTTAATATAGAAATCAAGAGAAATAAAAGGGAGATAAATGACAATTTATAGAGGTGCAGCTATTATTTCTTTCTGAGTAGAAATCTCACCGGGTTTGTTTTTCTCTTTTATCATTTAATGAGCAAAATAATAAATAAATAAATAAATAAATAAATAAATAAACTCAAGTTATAGAGTCAGTCGTCTAAACTAATCACCATTTATTCTTGTTTTTGTAATGACTTTATGGTTTCGGGTTCAGTCCCGCTGCATGATGCCTTAGGAAAGTGCCTCTTATTATATAGCCCCGGGACGACCAAAGTGCTGTGAGTGAATTTGGTAAACGGAAACTGAAAGACATTTGTCGTATATATGTATGTCTTTGTGTTTGTGTTGTCTATCTCCCACCCATCGTCGGACAACCGGTGCTGTTTTGTTTATGTCCCTGTAACCTTGGAGTTCAGCAAAGAGGGCGATGAAATACGTACAAAACTTTAAAAAAATTAAGTACTGGGGTCTTGAATTGTTCAACTAAACCCTTCGAGGTGATGCCTCATATGACCGCAGTCCAATGATAGAAATTAATAAAACATAGATAAAAGAAAGATTATATATCAGTATATAGGCGCAGTGGTTCTGGGTTCAGTCCCACCGCGTGGCACCTTGGGCAAGTGTCTTCTGCTGTAGCCTTGCGCCGATCAAAGCCTTGTGAGTGGATCTGGTAGATGAAAACTGAAAGAAGTACATGTTTGTGTGTCTGTGCTTGTCCAAACCCACCCACCCACACCACCATCGATGGACAACCGATGCTGGTGTGTTTACGTCCCCGTAACTTAGCGGTTCGGCAAAAGAGACTGATAGAATAAGTACTAGGTTTACAAAGAATAAGTTCTGCGGTCGATTTGTTCCACTAAATGCGGTGCTCCAGCATGACTGAAACTAACAAAAGAATAAAAGAATTAAAAAAACAACAATAACGTGCATTGAGACGTAGGAAACTACAACCAGTTCAGATTTTCAATAAGATTGATTTATATGTTAGTAATATAAACTTCAAGTATATATTACAAACACGTTCGTGAAAAAAAATCAGGAAGTGGTTTCTTTGTTGTATCATTTAACTTAATCTTAACCCTCTTCCTGTGCCTAGGTTAGTAGCTGATTCGTATCTGTTGTAAGCATTCAGGACAGGTCTCTGCTCTGTAGGTAAACTTCTCTCTCCCTTCTACCCATCAAGGAGACTTTGAAAATGTCCATATGCGCTGCGGTTCCTTATGATTAAGCTATTAGATTGGCGGTGGGGGAAATACAGGGCTTTATCTAGTATTCATGACGTCTTGGACAGCTGAAATTTATATCACATTGAGTACAGAACAAGACACGTATAAAATGATAATCATCACGCATTCAGGAAGCAATTTGTCACTTGTATTGTATCACAAGTTTCAGTTCGACATTACTGTTTCAGAATTGACAAATTAGTGATGTCAAGAACGTTTTTTCTCTTCATGAATTTCCTTGACATGATCTTAAGAAATGCAGAGGGACATCATGATTGAAATATACGTCAGGAATGTTGGAAAAACAATTGTTGTATCTTACGTATGAAGCCTGAGATGCAAATATCTCTATTTTCCTTTCAATTGCAATGAGAATAAATGAAGGTTTCTGTCGTGCTTTTTATATCTTGTGTCACAATTTAAGCGATATGCGGTGTGTCTGAATTCTGTGACAAATGGCTCAGACCTGAATTAGCAAAGCAATACTAACAAAACGTAACTTGAAAAATCCTTCAATTTATATTTTACATAATTTCTTGTTCTCTTGTCATTTATATAATCTTATACATACATACATACATACATACGAGCCTTGTATCTTTGTTGGAAACCGGCTCCCTCCTCAGTAGAAGATTTATGATAATTAAAAAATAGAAGAGACTTACATACATACTAGTATGTGTGTGTGTGTGTGTGTTGTCGTCTACGCTATCCCCATCATCAAGGAAGTAAACTAGTTTTAAGTGGAAATTGAACCCTTGCCAGTTTCTCTCTCCACTGGTTGCTTATCTGATTCTTAATGATTAATACATGTGCCTGTCGGTTTATAACTAACTATAGTTAGTTCGTTAGACAGAAAGGGAGAGAGAGAAAGAGAGAGGGGGGATGAAGAGAGAGTGGCATGATACGATACGGCAGTTGGTTTTGGTTCAGAACCAAAACTAACAAACCTCGGACCTATTCATTGAAATTGAAACACACTGACACTATAATAATAATATTGATCACTCAGGGCTGCGGAGAGAACTCAAATGCATAAGTAAGGATGAAAAGAATACAGTAAGCTGGAGAATGGTTTTAAATCGATCTCAGTGCTTTCCTAGCAGTGAACTGCACTCAATCACTTCCCCTTGTGTGTGCTTCTGTTTGAATTGATGCATCAGGGATGAATTGTTTTCAGGATGCATACAAAACAACGCTAGTGACAAAAGACTACTCATCGACATTTTAGCTGGTTGTCCAAAACACCATGCTTTCGATTAAGCACTGATGTTGCTGCTATGATGATCAGACAACTGATAGGTGCGAGGCATCATTTAGTCAATGATAAAAAAGTAGACGTGATACCAATTAGTTATTTTTATTTTTAAGGCCCAAGAAATTGGTGAAAGGAAGGAAGGAAGGAAATGAAAGGAAGCCTGATCCACGTGCTTGCAACAGTGAACTACGGTAAAGGCACGTAAGGACCAAGTGATGGGTTTAAACCGGATAGCGAGTTTAGGCTATTATTCAAGAACTCCGAACGATAAAGCGTTGATAGAGATACTGCATGGCATCTTGTCTGATTCTTTAACCGATTGCTCTGATACATCATTATGGAATGATACGTTATTTTACTGTTCCCGAAAAGGTGTAATTCAGAGTTGACTTCAGCCAGCTGCGAACTAAGAACCAAAAGAAACAGGCATTCGACCATACGCTCTAACGATTCCGCACCTTTGCCGTAGGCGAATCAGACTACTCTATCGGACAAGTCGAATTATTCTCCAAGCTGTAACTAATCAATAATGTGAAGCCCAGTGCTGAAAATTAATAAAACACATAACATTTACACTTGTGAGCTTAATACCTTTATCCACTTACAGTTAGGCGAACCAACTATGTAACCTCAACTACTAGAAATAGCAGTCACATTTTCCCCGAATCCAAACTTACAGTCTTAAAAAGGAAGAACAATTTGATAAAGTAGGCCTAGAGAGTATATGGCTGAAAAAGATGAGGTGGCCAAAGTTAGAACACTTGTACTCATAGGAATACTCGATGAGAGCTGACCAATGGCGAAACAATTACCAACAAATAGAGGATAAACTAGTCTGCTGAAAATTACGTATCTTAGCTGCCGATACAATAGGACACAAGAAATATGGTCAAACCTCTGCTTCCTTCATTCGGTCATGCATAGCTTTGATCATAATTATACAACAGATACGCTGACAAAGTTAGAAACAATACTGCTGACGGAAAATACTGCCCAGTTGTGGAGGTTCAGCATATTAAGTACGCATATGGCTGGGTGCAACATTTTTAATATAGCGAATTGAAAAACTTGCATCGAGGGGATAAAAGTATTTCATACTGTTCTTGTAAATCAATACTAATGTACTCTATGAAACGTATTGAGTAATCCAACTCAACATAAAAAAAACATTCATATGCATATGCATATATATATATATATATATATATATATATATATATATATAACAAATAATAAATGTGTATATGCATATATACGTACAGGTATGTGCATACCTACGTCTACCTGTATATATAGGTGCGTATCTAGGTACAGGACGTTGCAAACAAAACGTAGACAAGAAAATAATAATAAGCAGAGTACAGAAAACACACAGGCCACATAGATAACATTTTCCTTCATCAGCTACCCCCGTTTTAACACCGGCGTTTCGAAGAGTAAGACAGGACGCATCGTTTAAAATGGCTCTTCCCATGGACCGCGACTAGTTTGATAAGTACCAATGCACGAAACTCTCGAACCTTAAGTCACTCTGTTACTTCTCCTAAATATATATATATATATATATATATATATATATATATATATATATATATATATATATACACATGCATGTCTACATATAATTGTATTATGAATACGTGTATGGGGGTGCATGAATAACCAGCTTAATAGTAATGTTACCATTAACAGATTTAATAAAACATTAACCATGGGCTGAGAAAATCAGAAAATTAGCCAAAAATGAAATACTACTTAGTCGTGAATTAATATCATTTTAATTATTTCAGCATGCAGGGGAAACAATTCATTGATACTTTGTTCTTATCATGACCTCATCAGCGAAAGATAAACTTTATCGTATTTCCAGTAATAGGAAAGCCAAAACAGGTACGAATGTTGTAAAAGGAAAATTTGATATGTATAGAATGATCTACTTTTATGAAGAAGATATTTGTCGCTAAAGTGTTAAAGGAAATTGCAATAATAAAATTTGAATGCAAGTGATAAATATTTCCTTTGTGTGTGTAAACACTGACCTGGTTTATAGCTTGATTAATTTAACATCTAATACATGAGCACACACACACGCACACGCACACGCACAGGTATATATTAATGAATCAAGTTACTAACCAGATAGTCTCCATGTATACACACACACTCACCATATGATATATATACATATAGGCGTAAGAGTGGCTGTGTGGTAAGTAGCTTGCTTACCAACCACATGGTCCCGGGTTCAGTCCCACTGCGTGGCATCTTGGGCAAGTGTCTTCTACTATAGCCTCTGGCCGACCAAAGCCTTGTGAGTGGATTTGTTAGACGGAAACTGCAAGAAGCCCGTCGTATATATGTATATATATATATATATATATATATATATATATATATATGTATGTGTGTATGTGTTTGTATGTCTGTGTTTGTCCCCCCAACATCGCTTGACAACCGATGCTGGTGTGTTTATGTCCCCGTAACTTAGCGGTTCGGCAAAAGCGACTGATAGAATAAGTACTAGGCTTACAAAGGAATAAGTCCTGGGGTCGATTTGCTCGACTAAAGACGGTGCTCCAGCATGGCCACAGTCAAAAAGACTGAAACAAGTAAAAGAGTAAAAGAGTATACGTATAAGATATATGTATATATATATATATCTTTGTATACACGCATAATCCAATTGAGACTATTTTACACAAATATTTCAAGAATCGGAACAGCTCAATGTACTAAATATCTAAATATGTACCTGCAAGTTCTTATTAAAACGTTGGGCGTATGGCGAAAGTTGTTTATCGTAAAACTGTTTCGAATTTAAGCTAGTATATCTAGTGATTAGCATGTGGAACAGGTTTTTGTGTCGCGTTTTCAAACTGACCTATATTTATTCATTCTATATTGTTTGTGTTGCTTTTTTTTTTATCCAGTTTTTATTTATATTTTTGAGCAGAGGATGGGGTGAGATATTACCTGTATGAGTGTGTGTGCGCGCGTGTGTATTTATATTTATATATGTAAGTCAGTCGAGGAAGGAGAAGGAAGATTTGCATCAGAAGCTAGGTGTAGATATTACACCTATTAATGAGATCTATGTGCGTTTGTGTGTGTTGTGTCCATGCGTGTGGTTTCCCCTACGGGGCGAATGTAAGTAGTAAGTAATTAGGGTTGAGAAAATAAATGAGGTTGCATTGACCTGCGTGCCGGTGAGTTTAGGTACCACTGTTAGAAGCAGTGAGGTGTGGGCAGGAATGCTGATACATAACAAGGTTAAGTAGAACAGCAATGGCAGAATTATTTCAATAGTTATTCATATAACACGCACTCTAGCACATTTAGATTTGCATTTACGTTTAATATACTCACATATGTAATTATATATATGTGTATATAATTTACTTTTTGAGTGTGTAATAGGAAAAATGATACACGGTCTGGAGCAACAACACACACACACACACACACACATATATATATATATATATAATATATATTGTAATGTGTGTGTAAGTGTATTTATCCAAATGAAAAATATATCTGAAAGTGTGTGCGTGAGAAAACGAGAAAGAAAATAAAAAAATAAAGTGAAGGAGAGAAAGGGGTAGAGAGAGAGAGAGAGAGAGAGAGTGACAGGGAGAGTAGTAGCAGCAGCAGTAGACGTAGAGAGAAAGGAGAAGTGAGAGAGAGAGAAAAGGAGAGGAATAGAATGAAAGAGAGAGAGAGCATAGAGAAATTAGGTGATTATAGTTGACAGTTTAGTGGGTGTTGGTAAAACGAAACATGAAAGGAGGAAAAAATATAGTTGTAAAGCAGGAACGCCGAAACAGCTGGTGGACAAACAGCGTAGGCTGCTGACTCTTGTAGTGGCAGCAATTCTCAAGCTGACAAGAACCAGTCCCCTACGAAAAATTTTTATTCATGGAATTCTTTTTTTTTTTTTAATTCTTGCCTCTCCTTTTAATTATTGTTTCTAATTTAAGCACAAGGTATAAAATTTAGAAGAAGTAGGTCAGTTGATTATATCGACTTCTGTGCTGTATTTTATCGATTTCAAAGGAATACAAGCTAAGTTAAGCTCGCCAGGATTCGAGCTTAGAACGTAGACAGCTGTGAATAAATATCACTAGTTTTTTTTTTTTTCCGACTCTCTAACAATTCTGTCAGTCTGCAGCGACAGGAAATCTTTTAGTTCGATATAATTCTTTGCTCAAGTGTTGGACAAGTTTTAAAAGTTGGAAACCAGTTTAATTGTATTTCCCGTGGCAACTTGACAAACCCTTTCTAATTCTCATAGGTTTCTTCCTCCTCTCGGTGAAATATCGATGGAGTGGATTCATATATACTTTACTCCAGAACAAGCATATGAATAAAATGATTTAATAAGCATGAAACGCTTGAAGAAACACTGGCATCTGACTACTGCTTATTTTATTGACTTGGCAAGAATGAAAATTCTAACAGATCCAGGCGTGGTTCGAAATCCGTATGAGTAAAGCGACTCAACAAAATGTCACAAGGCACTTTATCTGATGATTAAATGCCAATAACCTCAAAAGAAGTTCAGTTGAAGTAACTGCAAAAAGCGTACTGAAAAACAGTTGACAATCAAACCCTGACCATCTCGTCCTTTTCCAGACAAATGTTTTGAGGACTACATTATCTAATATTTTGTTCCGCTTTGAAGACCGTACAGCGCGATTCGAGGGATACTTGATTGTTATTTCTTGGGGTTCGAGCAACCACATAGAGGTTCTTTTGTTAACTCGTTGATCAACAAACAAAAGGTAAAACAAATCAAGTCCTTGGAAGATCAGAACAAGTTGTGGGCAAATTAAATAGGTAACTGTTGATCCAATATGCGCTGCTACTTTTAACAACAGCCAACTATATCGCGAGATGATTGCGGTATTTTGTTACGCTGCCCTATACATTCTGAGTTCAAATCCTGGTAAGGCCGACATTGCTTTTGTGCTTAGGAGATCGACAAAGTAAATTACTTGCCAATTAGTAAGCGAATGTAATCAACAATAACCTCATACTTAAATGTGTGACCTTGTGGTTAGCTAAGAAATCAATAAAGTATTTATATTTCGACTTAAAGTAAAAGGTGAACGGATCCTTCGTTGGTTGCCGCGATGAGTATTCCGTTTGTTCTATCGGCTGATTTGGTTATTCTTTTGGTGTGTAGTGTAAGTGACTGTGAATCTCAAAAACGTATGTCCTTGACGAAATTCAGTCAAAGTCAATGTGACACTGATTGTGACAAGTCAGGGGACTGTGAATAACAAGTACACTCCACCCGATGGCTTTTGTCTGGCCCCATTCATTCACGTAGGTAGGACCAGACACGAGACTAGACTTCATATTTGCAAAGAGAATTGTTGTTAACCATTAAACCATGCAGCCGTTCGACCTCCAGACACAAACACTTGACTTTCATCTTACGTGACCTAACAGCTGTTTAAATGAAGGTCAGAAAGAGAATTAAATAATAGAGGTTAATGCCAAGGATGTGATACAGACGAGTCCAAAGATTTTGAGTTAAGCTACGTGACAATATAAATAATCTGAACGTTTTTACATCGACAGTTCACAGAATTTAACTGATATTTACTTTATCGATCAGAAAGATACGTAGAAAACAAAGGTGACTCCCTGTTTTCATTCTCTCCACGACACCTCTATCTCTGTACTGAGGACAACTTTGTCCATCACTCTGTTCATCCTTGGATGTACCGATCCAATGCGGTGGATTAGCGGAACTGTGAGAATGTCAGACTTGGTGTTTTAAGGTATTGGTTCCAGGTCTTTATACTGAGTTCGAATTCCGCATTGACCTTCAGCAGTGGTAGGCTTAAACCGTTACATTGTTTAACGCCGCCATCTGGCATAAGGAACACAAGGAAAAAATAGCTAATATAAGAAAGATTGAGGAGGAACTGATAAAAGAGCAGATTATGTATACATACACATACACATTCGTATACGTATATATATATATTTGTGTGTGTGTGTGTACACACACACACACACACACACATACATATATATATATATATATATATATATATATATATATATATATATATATATATATATATATAAAGATGGAGAGAGAAATGCAGTGAGACATAGAGAGATGGATAGATAATCAGACAGGTTATATTTATAGATAGATAGATAGATAGATAGATAGATGAACTGAGATTGAGGCGAGAAAGAGATAATGATAAAATTTAGAAGGAAAAAGTAGAGATTAGTAGTAAGTGGTGTATGAGAGTTAGAGAGTGGAGTGGAGTGGAATGGCTGGAAGAAAACTGAGAAAAGTTACAAACGAAGAGAATCAGATTTTCAGAATAAGAATTTTAAAATAAGTTTGAATTCTTGAGGGAATATTAGAAATAAGATTAATTTTTATGAGAAGAAATAATATAGATTTAATAATAACGGAATATTGCAGGGACGAAAGCATATGATCTAGTGATAAGGACATTGCATTCATGATCTCGTGATCGTACTTTCAATTCTTGCGCTCACGATTGTGAGATTGTGGTTTCGGTTCTCGGACCGGGTGGTACGTTGTATTTTTGAGCAAAACATTTTATGTTGCTGCAGTTCACTCACCTGTGATATTTTCCCTGAACTGGACGCCAGTTCAGAGGAAATTTTTATATCTCGATTACTTATACACGATGGCAATCATGTAACCGGTCTTATGAATCCTAGGACTCGTGATCCAAGGATCTACTTTTATTGAAAGGGACCGGATTGGAGCTTCAATGATTGAGGATAAATCTAAGTGCTCTATCTTATTGAATTCAGCACTGTCTTTTCCATAGCAATTGACTTTAGTTTATAGCACATCTTTATAGGTACAACTTTTAGCACAAAGGAAGTAGCTATATACGGGGTTCAATTCCAAATTGCTTTCGTAATGCCTTGATTGTTGCATCATCTTTGTTGCCTGAGACGGGCATGGGCAACCTTTTTCGAGATGCAAGCGACATTAAACATGACTCATCAGCAAGTGGGCCGAAATAATTAAATAATTAAAGGTATGATTTTGTTAGTCTTGTCATAAAGAGTCATTCAGGACTTAGTTTTCCTATGACCATTCTAAGATATGTCTTCCTTGTTGATGGAATAATGGAAGAAACAAAATCATGGCAAAAATCTAATCTAGTGTATTTACATGTTCAACATCAAGCCATTAATGATAGCATCTTGAATGTGCATCGTAAGGAGCTAAATCTATTTAGTTTCATTCAGCCTTTTGTGATTCTGATGACCCAATTTTAAGGTCAGGGTCCATTTTCATTCCTGACCTTGAGGGTTTCAATGTCATCTCTGATGGAAACTGGGAAAGACATTATAGTCACAACATCTCTTTCTCTTGCTAAACGAAAAGATTATAATATTCCCTGCGCATATAAGGAAAAATGATCACAGATCTAAGCAGCAGATAGGGACAATGACACATTATTTTCATAACATATATAGGTGAATAGATATACTTGCTAATCGCTATTGCTGGCATATGAATATATGTATGTGTGTGTATGTGAGTATTTATATGTGTGTGTTTGTGTTTATTTACAAATATATATATATATATATATATATATATATATGGAGAGAGAGAGAGAGAGAGAGAGAGAGAGAGAGAGAGAGAGAGAGAGTATTATTTAATGTCAGTATTTGCCCGGCAGTATA
The DNA here is from genome assembly GCF_046866305.1 of Octopus bimaculoides. Classification (NCBI taxonomy): domain Eukaryota; kingdom Metazoa; phylum Mollusca; class Cephalopoda; order Octopoda; family Octopodidae; genus Octopus; species Octopus bimaculoides. The sequence goes on from NC_142937.1 coordinate 25,225,645, forward strand.
TGTGCATGTATATGCGCGATGTGGTGAATGTGAATTTGCATACGTGTAAGTGAGTAATTTTACTGAGAATACTTTCACATTTCGGATACCTTTTCTTTAACCTTATATGGAACTCATTGCTTTGTTGAAGACTTAAACGTCAATGCAGCTAGTTTTTCTTTTTCTGTTTTTTTTTTTTTTACATACCAGCCAACTGAATTAATAAGAAATGACTTTGAGCGAATGAAAACCCACCTAACAGGTTGTTCACCGCCAAATCAATTATACACGACCAGTTCTGGAACTAGTTGACACCAGCCATACGTTCTATAACGACAAGAGTCTGAATTATGTTTCCGAGAACCAGTAGTATTGACTATAAGCTGGATTCAAGTCTCGTGTCTATATTTCGCAAGAATTAAGCAAGTTATGACCAGTATTTAAATTTATCTTGGTATATCTTTGTTTGATTTGCAACTCGGTGTAGACAACTGGTTCTTCGCCGAATAACAAATAAGTTAAAATATGCTCTGTTCAGAATTTCTATTCAAATAAAAACTATTTATCTAGAGTTGGGAGGAGAGGAGAAAACATACCGTAACATCTGGCCATTTCAATTGGCTTGAGCCTAAAATTTGAAATGTTAAACTTTTGTTTATTCATTGTGAGAAAGAATGCCAGAACTGGTATATCTTCAGATCATCATAAACTGTGAGACAGAAAAAAATACTTGATTTAATTGCGTATAATACTTGATGAGTATTATTATATACTGGTTTTAGTCGAAGTACACAGTGTTCCTTAGCATTGTAAGGGGAGACTAAAAGAGATGACCACAAACAGAGCATCTGATTGTGGAACACTATATAAGAAAACCTTATTGAAACGTGGAAAAGCAGGATTAAAAGGATGATTATGATGGTGGTGGTGGTGGTGGTGGTGGTTATGGTATTGATAGTAGTGGTAGTGATGTTAATGACAATGATGCTGGTGCTGCTGCTGCTGAAGACAATAATAATGGTAATGATGACAGATTGAAAGAAAAGGAACATGATCCAAGACAATTTTCTTAAATATAGGGACTCTAGAATCTTGGACCCGAGGAAGGAAGAGATAAACAATGGGCTAAGTTCGTGTCGAGGAATCAGACATCGATCGTTGATACACGCACAGCATGGCAAGCCAGAAGGCTGCACCAGGCTCCAATCTGATCTGGCAGAGTTTCTACAGCTGGATGCCCTTCCTAACGCCAACCACTACACTCTCGGAGTGGTTGGCGTTAGGAAGGGCATCCAGCTGTAGAAACTCAGCCAGATCAGATTGGAGCCTGGTGCAGCCTGTCAGTCCTCAGTCAAATCGTCCAACCCATGCTAGCATGGAAAGCGGACGTTAAACGATGATGACGATGATGATGATGATGATGATGATGATGAAATGTGTACGAGATTCTGCACTTTGATCCTGGCTTTGACCCTGATTGTCAGTCCCATCACGTATACCACCGAATACAACCGTTGCTCTGAGACAGGCTTCATTATGGTGAATTCCCTTTCGTTGTAGTACTAAAAGAAGTGTTTATTTATATATTTATAGTGTTAGCAACTTGATTCACTCTAACGTCACTCAGTGATAAGACATACTGACTTCAGGTGAATGTTGATTCGGACGATTGGTTTCAGATAAGAGGATTATATTTGTCTGCTTTATGTTAAAATGATGATTCTCGGTAAGGTTAAGTCTATATTATAAGCTGACGTGCAAAAGAATTCGGAGAATGTATAAATATATTTGAATAAATTATGATTAACGAAGTAAAACATGATGTGATACGAACTTGGTGAAATAAGATTTGAAATACAAGGCCAAAACACAAACAATGAACAAATTTCATTGATTGTGGCCGTGTGGTAAGAATTGTGCTTCTCAAACCAGATGGTTCCGGGTTCAGTCCCACTGCACTGCAAATTGGGAAAGTTTCAGGTTGATCAATTCTTTTTGAGTGAATTTGGTAGACAGAAACTGTGTGGAAGCCCGTGGCATGTGTGTCTGTGTTTGTGCTCACTCTACAGCTTGACAACAGGTATTGGCTTCTTTTTGTTTCTGTAACTTATGGGTTTCTTAAAAGCGGCTATTATGATAAGTACCAGACTTAAGAAAATTAAGTATTGGGATCGATTTGACGAGTAAACCCTCCAAACCTGCATCCAACATGGCCGCTGTTTAATAACTGAAACAAGTAAGAGTTAAATAGTATGTATAAATTTGTATTTTATGAAGACAATTAGCAAAGGCTGTACTATTAAAATTAATCATTTCTTTTAAGGTCTGTTCAATGGTTACTTTTCTTGGCTAAGAACAAAGCTAAGAGAAACGGAAAGTAGATTTCACCCCAGAAGATTTGGAATTCAAAATAAAGATACGAGGTTAATTTTATGATTTCACAGTGTGTCACAAAACCATAATCATGTACTCGATTCCATTGTATGACTAATTGCTGTTTTATGGACTTGAGTAGAATGATAAATAAATGAAATCTTCTCCTGAGATTTAAAGTGATATCTTACACGGAAATGCTAAAAATCTCCCACGAATTGAAAGCGGTGGTCTTTGAAGTTCTCCTAAGTTTCTGCCTTGAGCATACACACTGTTTATATATTTCAAGCATTTATAATACTGAGACATACCAATGAGGCATACATGAATGCGTACATGTATGTATGTATAATATATAATATATGCATTCATACAAACATATGCATATATAAATATATATGTATATATACAAACGGATATAAATACACACACACACACACACACACACACACACACACACACACACACAGATATATATATATATATATATATATATATATATATATGTATATATATATATATGCATTTATAAATATATGTATATGGTGATTGCTCTATCTTCACGGATAATTGCCGTTTCTATCAGCGTCCTCGTTGTCAATGGAATTTGTGACATTCTATCAATGACCTCTCGCATGACTTTTCAATCCCGCTGCAGTTCTGCATTGTTCACAGGAACATGCACACGCGTATGTGTATGCATATGCGCGTGTTTAGGGAAGTATGTGGCGAAGAGGCGGTGTAAGTACGATTGATTAAATTGTGTCTTTGTGTGTGTGTGTGTATTACTGGAATATATTATATTGGTTTTGGAGAAAGGTGTGATATAGAAACGTGAAACTCCCCTCTCCAAGCACTTATGTAAATGCAAAAACGATTTTGATACGTCGGTACGGCACAAGCATTACATCATCTCGATCAGATTCACCGCAACGATAGTTTTATGGCTGCCCACGATAAATGATAATGTTTTCATGTAACATATTTCGACGTTCAACGAGATTTACTTATGGTGGTAATTCACCCATTGTTATCAGAAACAAACAAAGCAATGAATGATAAGAGCTAGCTCTTTCTCAAATATTTCGTTGTTGAATGTAATTGGAGTGGCTCTTATAAGCGGTACGAGATTTTAAGTATTCACTTACTACACAAACCGAACAACAACTATATTAATTAATGTTACCATCCGATGTGAAATATCTACTTAACAGGCTACTTGTAAAATAAGTACATTATCCTTTTCCTCTCATATTGAAAAGGTGCGAGGTTTCAGAATAAAGGAGAGCGAGACTATTTGGTGTCTCTGACATTGATATCTTCCCAAAAGATCTTCAGCGTCTTATTTGAACTCATTCATTATTACAGAAGATATACTCTCCAACTGTTTAGCTGGACACGAAACCCTAAAATGACAGAATGATATAATGTAAAGATGTGATATTTTTGTATGTCTTCAGACTCCAAAGAATCAAGAGTTTAAAGCAATAGATACAACGCAATTTCTAGAATGGAGATGCAAAATGACCATCTGTCATCTTCATAGGATTATTGCATTGTTAAGATGGTATGAATATGTAATAATTTCTCCAGTACAATAGAGTTGGAGTTCGGTGATGGAAAAGACTCAGCTCGATGATGGACTGGTTAGTTCTATGTGGTTATTCAACCTGCTAGAGATAGCAGCCCGATCTGTATATATTTCAAACTACAGTTTTAAAAAGGGAAAATATATATTAGATAATTTAATTATACATAGTTGCTAATTTCTTAATATTTAGGGAAGAAATCAAACGGTAAGTAATGACATTCCCGTCTCGTTTATATTTTACTTGTTTCACTCATTGAACTGCAGCCATACTTCAGCACAACCTTGAAGGGGTTACTCAAACAAATCGATTTCAGTACTTCTTTCTTAAAGTCTGGTACATACTCTATTGCTGTCTTTTGGTGAACTACTAAGTTAAGGAGGCGTGAGCAAACTACGCCGATTATCATGCGGTGTGGAAGAGGAGGGTATACACAAACACAAAGATACTGCCCTTGTGTGTGTGTGTGTTACGGGCCTCTGCACAGTTTCTGTCTTCCAAATTTACTCACAAGGGCTGTAGTAGAAGACACTTGCTCGAGTTGCAGCGCGGTGGGAGCGATTTCGAAACCATGTGGTTGCAAAGCCAATTCCTTAGCCACACGCCCATGGATATCTAAAGCAAATACTGAATAGATCGATAGATCAATCAACGCCTCTCATCTTATAAGACATGATGTAAGTTTCAAAACTGGGAGGACAAAACTACTATTATGGACAATTTTGTTAGTGTAAGTTTTATTGAAAATATTTTCGATTAAATTCTACATTCTGAATAGGTATAGGTGCAGGCATGGGAGTGTTATTAAGAAGCTTGCTTAACAACTGTATGGTTTCGGGTTCAGTACAAGAGTACCACTAGAGCAAGTGTCTTCTACTGTAGTCTTAAGTCGACGAATGTCTTGTGAGTGAATTTGGTTGACAAGAACTGTTGAAAGCCTGCCACACACACACACACACACACACACACACACATATATATATATATATATATATATATATATATATATATATATATATAGAGAGAGAGAGAGAGAGAGAGAGAGAGAGAGAGAGAGAGAAAGAGAGAGATGCATGTGTCTGTTTTGTCTTCACTCTAATGCTTGACAACCGGTGTTTGTTCATTTATATCTCTGTAACATTAGCGGTTCTGCTAAAGAACTGACAGAATAAGTACCAGACGTTTAAGAAAACAAAGTTCTGGAGGCGATTTTTTTTTCGGTTAAACCTTTGAAGTTGTTGCCCCAGCATGGTCACAACCCAGTGACTGAAACAAGTAAAAAATAAAGAAAACAATTTTCCTTATCTGAAATTACAGAAAAATTCTTTCCAGTTTGGATTTTCAGTGAAACGCAGTAAGTCATTGGTTATGCGAATGTCGGTGTCATATGCGGCATTCAGCTTCTCTAGCCAAATATGGTAATGGAATAAATGACGCAGGAAGAAATTTTTTCCATTCTCCATCTTATCTTCATTGGGAAAATGTATGTTATTGTTTTGTTGTTTGTTTTAAGCTTTCCGTTTTCCAATTCTTCCCTAAGATTATAAAGAAGTTGCATGTTTAAAACTGTACATAAAATATATATATATATATATATACCTGTTGACATCGGCTTTGCTATACAGAAGATTGTTTTGTAACATTCCTGTGTTTTGCATAAATTAGTGAAAACGAAGTGAAGACAACTAAACAGAGAGGTAGAATACATAAAAGTTTCTATTTCGAAATAGTTTGGTTAAATTACAGTAATAATTATATTAATTTTATTAACCGTCATCAAAGAGTATAAAGTCAAGTTGATTACATTAAACAAAGTTTATGATTCAGTTTTGTTTCCCACTTGAAATGACATTCATTTTATTTACAGAATTACGGTGAAGGCCGGGAGCTGGCAAAATCGGATAGATTTGCTAAGCGACATTCCTCCCAGCTTTTTATGTTGTGAGTTTAAATACCGAACGTCAACTCTGTCTTTTATCAATTTTAAAGGGTTGCTCGAAGCAAACAAACAATTCCCTATAGAATTGCCGGCCTTGTGCTAATACTTCTACAGAGTTATTGCTCCTTGTAGAAAATATGAAACTCGCTACTCTTATTGTTTCTTTGATATCTTAGGTCTCTTACGAAACTACAAGAAACCCACTTCTTCATTAAAAAAAAAAATTGTTGTGCACATATAAAGAAGTAACTGAGCGAGTCCCGTAGATTAAAGTTGGTATCTTAGTACCCGGTCGACTAATTCCTTGCGAGTGAATTTGGAAGACGGAAACGTTGTGTGTGTGTGTCTTTTTCTGTTTTTCTCCCACTACCGCTTAACAACAGGTGAGTTTGTTTACATCTTCGCAACTTAGTGACTCGGCAAAAGAGACCGAACTAAGAAGTACAAGACTTTAAAATAAGTATAGATATAAAAGAATATATCTGCTCCCTTTTGCAGCTATTTTATTTCACATTCACGGCACTATAAGGAAAAAAAAATCTCTGAATCATCCCGCACTTCCAAAATTCACACCTTAATTGGAGATACCTCCTCTCGTAAAGCTATATTTTACACATATTTCCTACCTGCAGCCGAATCATAATTGTAGCTACAATAAAAAATAATGCAAACCATATGTTTTGTTGTACTTTCTATATTTCATTATATTACGAGAAGAAAACATAATGACATGCTGTTCGCCTTTCTTAACTCAGAATACTTTAACAAAAGCACAATGTTAGATCTGACCTTAAAACTTGCGGGTGGAAATTCAAAGAAATAAGGTTACTGTGATTGTCATCGTTTAGTCAATACTTTCGTAAAATTTACACATATGTGTCGCATTGTTTTCTTTCTTTTTTTTTTTTTTACTCCAAACAGCTACGTTTTATAAATAGAAATAGTCTATGAAATTCTATGATGAAAGGAAAATGAAGTTACTTTCATTACATTCATTTTGTCATCCCATTCGTAAAATATTAAATATTGTGGGCGCAAGTAGTTCGATAAAATAGTTGCGGTTTAATGAATAGAATGTTTCAATAGAGAGAATGGAATGTTTTAATGCCACCAATATAGTCTCGATTGGTGAACTGGCGAAACGTCAGCGCTCTAGCTGAATCGTTATAGCGTCGATAAAGATTGCATTTTTTTTTTTTTTTTTTTTTGCTATATTTGTTCTGGCTTTGAGTTCAAACACTGATGTGGTCAACTTTGCCTTTATCTGTACGGGGACAATAGAATAAAGCAATAGTCAAATAAAAATTCCTGGGGTTAGTGGTATTGACTAATATACACTTTCCTTAAAAGTTACTGGCTTTGTGAAAACCGCTATTTAAAAATAAAAAAAGAACAAATCGGAATGTAGCGATTGTAGTTGAGTAACAGGTAAGTAATCATCTATTATTCTGAACTCACCAGGTATGCAATTTCGAATCGTAGTTTCAGTCATTGATTTTCTCTTTGTATTTATATATCTTTATCTTTTTAATTTTATTCAATGTGATGTGTACCACATTCCACTAACCAGTTCTCAACAAAAGTACTTTGTAAATTAAACAAAAAACAAATATCACTAATAAAAGATTACATAGTAAGCAAGCACCGTTCATTTTTACACCACGTATATGTCTTTCCTTCTCTTGAATTTTTAAAAATCTTTTGTCCTACTATAATAAATTAAATACAGTTATTTACTTCGTAGGTCCTCACAAAATAGTTACAGTTACGCTTGAAATTTCTCTTCGTAATGGTATGTTAAAAATGTGTAAGTATACCTGTTCTGTAAGTTAGTTGCTGCATAAGAAACTCGTTTAGTTACCCAACCACACTGCTTAATTAAAGTTAATAAGTAACAAAAATACCAATCGTAACCTTTTAAAGTCCACTGCTGATAGAGACTATACTTGATTTCTAAAGCATGGTTTGCGGTATCTTGCTTTACTTTCGTCTCTATGAGTTCAATTCCTGACTGATTTGAGTTTGTATTTATTGTACTAGCATTGATAAATTAATAAACAATTAAACACTGGAAATGATTTTTAAGTATTCTTATCCCTCTCCCACGAATCCTGATTATTATTGAGAAAGAAGATGTCAACGAAAGCTGCATCTTTGTATTTGACAGGGACATATATATATATGTATATATATATATATATATATATATATGCACATGATGAACTCCTTCAAAGCGAATACCTAAGACTGTGTCCTTGCATTCTCTAACAACACTTATTTCACAATAACATGTTGTAGGTCGCACTCAGCTCTCCCTCAAAGTGGAAACAAAGACAATATCTTTCGCCTTTATGGTTTGCACAACATGAAAATGACCTTGTAAAAGAAGAATGTCAATCATCTCAGCTTATCAATGCAGTTAATATTGGCTTCGA